>NC_041230.1:53759156-53774221 GCF_002837175.3 Physeter macrocephalus | reverse complement strand
ACGGCTCACGGGCCCAGCCGCTCCGCGGCATGTGGGATCTTCCCGGACCGGGGCACGATCCCGTATCCCCTGCATCGGCAGGCGGATTCTCAACCACTGCGCCACCAGGGAAGCCCTCAAAAGTTTTCTTTATCTTGATTTATCCCCAAAATATGGTCCAAAAAGGAAGGCAAAAATGATTATTTTCATCAAAGGTGGGACAACAGAGGAAGACAAATGACTTCCCTAAGTGAAAAGAGTAGTACCAAAGTCCTGTAGGAATGTCTTTAGCGTCCTGTTGTAATGAAAATCCAGTGGTGAGCCCAGGGTGATTAAATAAATATGGTATATGCTGACGCCTAACTCTGAATAGAAGGCTGTTTTCAGAAGCCAACAGTATATTTAACAAAAGCATTACCAACGCCACTGGATCAAAGGCACATGAGAGCACTTCTTTTACTCAATTATTTTCTTAATGCTGTGATGATCTGTTTATCATTTGCCTTTCTCAACAGACTGCCCCTGGCAGTCAGGGATCCAGCTCTAGTCATGTCTGTATTCCCCCAGGGCTCAGGCTTGTACATGGATGATATACTTCCCCAGATTCCTCTTCCTATCTCTAAGAACGCTTATAAGCCTTACAAAAATAGAGACTAGGAGTCTAAGGTGTCTTATTTGCAAAGATGCTTTAAGATAGATTCCCTAGGGCATTTAAAGTAAGGCTTACATATATTTTCCAGGATTTAGTTCACTGAAGTGGAAGCATAAATATTTTCCCCAATATGCCTATAAATAAAAAACATAAAATCCCATCCATCAGTGAGTGACACAGCTTAAGAGCAGGGAGTGTTACCTAGGTGTTGGCATAAATCTCCTTCTCCAGTCTCCCTGTTACATAGTTGGAGCTATTTATTCTAGACCATCACATGAACTTCCGAGACATGCAGACCTTTTGTTATTGATGGTGAAGCTAAAGATCTAGGTTTAACATTGAATCTCAGCAGAATGATGTCTAGGAGACAGATCTGTTATTAAACAAACTAGGGCAACCCTAGAAGAAAATGGAGTGAGATTATGACATTTGATAAGACTGAATCCAAAAATATTTGCTCAAATACAACTTCTGAAGTTCATAAAAATCTTCAAAACATTTGTAAGGAAACACTGCTGCCTCTTGACTCAGAGTGTTGGTCCACTTCATGTACTGGAAATGATGGCTACCTACTGGAGGACAGAAGAATTCCTATCAGAAGGGTACAAGTCCAGACTCTGCCACTAGGTGGGCCATGATTTCCACCTCTCAGGGCCCCACCCAGTTTCTTTGGCCACAAAAGTAAGTGGTTGTTTTGGGCGAGCCCTAAGATTCACCTCAACACTTTCAACCCTGGTAGAATATATCACAGCAGAGCTATACTCAATTTTTAATTAACCTAAACTCACTCACTTGGGAAGAGTACTGCTCAAGCTAACTGGGGCTCGTCTTAGGTTCTATAAAAAAGGTATCTCCAAACAACTTATTTCCCTCATTTATTGTGTTACAAATCTCTGAAAATTGTCAGTGCTGATTACCATAATCAGTAGCAAGGAAAGGCAGTAGCCATTAAATGATGTGATATTTTTCTGCAAAATAACTATTTAAAAATTTTTTTTTTTTTTTTTGCGGTACGCGGGCCCGTGTCCCCTGCATCGGCAGGCGGACTCTCAACCACTGCGCCACCAGGGAAGCCCTAAAAAATTCTTTTTCTGTATTTATTTATTTGGCTGCGTTGGGTCTTCATTGCCATGCGTGGGCTTTCACTAGTTGCGGCGAGCAGGGGCTACTCTTCGTTGAGGTGCGCGGGCTTCTCACTGTGGTGGCTTTTTGTTGCGGACCACAGGCTCTAGGCACGCGGGCCTCAGTAGTTGTGGCACGTGAGCTCAGTAGTTGTGGGTCGTGGGCTCTAGAGCGCAGGCTCAGTAGTTGTGGCGCACGGGCTTAGCTGCTCCGCGACACGTGGGATCTTCCCGGACCAGGGCTCGAACCTGTGTCCCCTGCATTGGCAGGTGGATTCTTAACCACTGCGCCACCAGGGAAGCCCTGCAAAATGACTATTAAAGAGCCCTATTTTAAAAAAGGGGGGGAGGGGGTACTCCTAGGAGTTCTCTTCACAAGGAGAAAATGTTCCTTTTTTATTTTAATCTATGAGAAGATACATGTTAGCTGAACCTATTATGGTAATCATTTCACAATATATGTAAACCAAGCCATCATGCTGAATACCTTAAATTTATACAGTGATGAATGTCATTTCTCAATAAAAGTAGAAAAAAAAGAATCAGAGTCAGGAGACTAGGGAGAAAAAAAGGAGGAGTGGGAGTAAAGGTGAACAAAGAGGAAAGCCCACAAATACACTAATGGAGAAAAAAATGAGGCATACCTGCTGGTTTACCCTCAAGGCCACAGGCACCAGGGGAATTCCTTCTAATTCGCTATTTTATTCTCATTTATTCTCACTTTTATTCTAGTTATTCCTCACCTTTCCTACTCTTACCACCTACTCTTCTTGTGCGATTTTTCTAGATAACCAAAAAATACTCTAAGCAAAAAGAAAGTAACTATAGTATTGGTCATGAGAAAATGGGCATCTTTCCCATACAAATATCCCCAGTTAGCTTTCAATGCCAGAGTCTGTAAGGACAGAAGCCAGATACAATGGCAAATCTGCTCTAAATGCTGTTCTCATGGCTGCATAAAAAGTAAGCAATATTCATGAGTATCAACTTGAGTTCATGAAAGTCACTAAAGAGAAAATTTCTTTAAAAAAAAAAAAAAAAGACACGTCTAAGTTTTGCTAACCAACCGCTTCAAGAGGCCGAAAGGATATGCTCCACAGGTCAACGTGAATTTCACCTACTGGAGCTTCAAAGGAACAAGAAACCATTATCAATAACGAGATCTACAAAACCATATCCTAGCTCAAGTGAATGCTTCGCTCTTTCTAGACTCCAGGAAACTAGAAAAAAGTAGACGAAAGCGATACTGCTCAAGCTCCTAAAGATTAGGGCAGGAAGGAACGCGGGTCCCGCCCTACTCCACCTGGCCTTCCAGGGCTGAGATAAACAAGCCCTACACAGCGATGTGCAAGGAGGCCACGTTGTTACTGCAGAGCTGTCTTGCTTAAAGGCAGCACCAATCACTTCCTTCGCATCGGTTTTGTGGAGGAGTAAATATTGTGATGGCATCACCTCCAGTTTCAACCAAACGCCAGCAAGCTAAGTGGGGATTCTAGCCTGAACTGGGAGAGAACGGATTCGCCGCTGCTGTCAAAGAATGCTGTCGCAAGCCGGTTAGAAGAGCCACCCACCCACCCTAGCTCTTGTGCCACAAATAGGACCAAGAAGTCCCGGCCACGCGGGGCTGCAGGGGAAGGGGCAGGCGTGAGGAGGCGCGGCCTCGGAGTCACTCCCCTCCGCGGAAGTCCTGACGCGTAAAGGAACCATGTGTGACCCGGACGACGCACCAGGAGACGACTGCCTTGCACCCCCGGTGCCACCACTTAGGAGAACCTGTCCCAGCCCGGCGCCCGGGCCAGCCTCCCCTACAAGGAGGGCACCCCCTGCGCGGCTCGCGCTCGTCTCGTCGTGGGGACCTAACACCCCAGGGCTGGAGGGCTGACGGGCCCCGAGCCCACAGCCCGCCCGGCCTCCCGGGGCCAAAAGGTGATTCAGCAGCTCCGCGCCAGTGCGCCCTCGGGCCCGCAGCCCCCTGGGCCCGGCAGCCTTCGGCCCGTCAGGCCCCCGCCTTGGCCCTTCAGCCGCCCGGGCCCGGCCCTCCCGCAGCCCCCGGCTCAGCCCGGCTCAGCCCCTCAGCCCTCGGCACCTCGGCCCGTCCGCCCTCTCCGGAGCCCCTCCGCCAGGGCCGGCCCCGCCGCCTCGGCCCCTCAGCCCCCCGGCCCTCCGTCAGCGGCCGGCCCCGCGGCACCCACCGAAGGTTCGGCGCTGTTTGAAGGTCTTCTCCGACGGCATGGCGCGGCAGGCTGGGCGGGGGCGGCGAGGTGGAGAATGCCGGCGGCTCCAGGCGGTGGCTGAGACGGTTCCGACAGTGGCGACAGCGACGGCTCTTGTGTCTTCTCAGCCCGCAGCCGCGTCAGGTGACCGGCGCGGCGTCCCGGGAGGCGGGGCCAGGAGCGGGCCGCCGCCGCCGCCATGGCGGGCGTGGCGGAAGCAGGACAAGCGCAGCGCCCGAGGCGGGGTCGGGGCTGGCGGGAGTGGGGGCGGCCGGCGGCCGGCGACCCGCGTGGGGAGCGCGAGCGCTGGATCGGCCTGTGACCCGCGGAAATGCGCCGCGCAGACACGCACGGCGCTGCCCCCGCGGCCGAGCTGCCGCGACTCGGCCTCGCTCCTGTTCCCGGTGCGGTTTCTGATGCCTGGTGATGTTTGCACCTGAAGATAAAGGGGTGTTGTGCCCCTGCCTCCTTTGGAGCTGCTGGTGCTTTTCCGCCCGCGGCTTTTTGTGTCTTTGTTTTCGTTGGCTTCCACGTCAAGTACGTCTCAGTTTTCTTTTCTTTTTTAAGGAAACTGTCCACTGGTAATCTCCGGCACGCATTGTCCCAACTAGGAAAAGAACCGCAACTGTGTTATTTCAGGTTATGGTCGGTAGAGTCCGGCCCTGGAGAAAGTCCGTGCCCTGGGCTCGGCGTCCGGCCTCAGGTAACTCAGGCGGTCGAGTGAGCCCTGGGCATCACCTGCGCTGACAGGGCGCGGGCCGGCCTGCCCACACCTGGCAGTGTTCACTGCCTCTCATTCATCTCTGCTGGTCTCAGATACGGAGTCTTACCCGAGTTCAGACCCCTCAGTCTTTCAGACACTAACTAGGTGAGCTACCTTGAATACGTAACCATTTTTCTCAGTCTCCGACTCGTGTGTAAGAGGGCAATACTATTTTAGAACTCCAGGTGTTTTCTGAGGAGCAAATGAAAGGGGCCTGGTAGAATATAAATATTACGCAACGTTTAGTTATCGCATCAGTTATTGCCCAACTCAAACATCTGATAAACATGTACCTGAATGAACAGCACGTGATTCTTTGGCTGGTTTTGCTCTTTAATATTTCATAATTTGAAAGTATTTTCCCCTTTTTGAGTTTGTAAAATCCTTTCTTATAATGTCTGTTTCATAAGGTAACTGGATTGTGCTAATAGACAGTTATTAAACAAACATACAAAACCTACTGAAATATATTTCTCAGAGGGGTTCCAATGCACCTGGAATTTCTTTCTTTACAGAGTAGCCAAGTATCTTGTATAATTATCTGCCAGAACAGTGATGTTCGTTGTAGCTCTGTACTGTGCCACTGTTTACAAAAGAAAAGTGCATTTGTGCATATGTCACTTTCCCAGGTTTTTTTTTTTCTCCTCTTTCTGTCACAGTTCTTTACCTTGAAAAATCTCTAATAGTGTACAGTTAATAAAGATGACTTAAACATTGTCTGCTTTCCAATGTTCCAAAGGAAGGTTTTAAGCTCCAAGTGTACTATCTTGGTTGTTTTTTATTTATTCTGTGAAGATTGGGGGGGGGGAAATTCCAGTAAGTGTACCTACCTTCTGCCAGACACAAAATGATCAGTTTCGAAGTCTTAAATGAGAGTGTGGACTGTGTATTGCTTTCTTTTCTGGGTTTTTATGATACTGAGTATTGACTGGTGAGTGCTTTTTTGGCTTAATTGCTAGTTCGTAAGAAATGGACTTTTTGTTCCCTTGCTGGACAACTGTTCCAAATGCAAGAGGAGTGAAAAAAAAATCGATATCAGGCATATGGAGCTGGGGGGAGGGGAAGGAGAGTTTCATATTTTCCTAGTCCCTTAGGCATCCATAAAGCTTTACCAAATAACCTCAGGCCTTGGGTTCACTGCCCCAGGGATTACCTCAAGGGCTGTGATAGAGATGGGACAGGATTACTCTTTGTGATTTTCAAGTACTGAAGTCCACATTTACAGTGATTGCTATGCTCTTATCTTCACTTCCTACTTGAATCTAAAACCACACTTCCCTATAGGTGTCTCAGAAAATCATCCAAAGCAGTTGGTGTGTAAAGGTGTCTCATGAGCATGTAAGAACAACACATTGAAATAAAATATAAATTATATTTAAAGTTTACTAATTTAGTTATACGCAAATAAATATCAAGAAGTACCATAACTTCATGTAAAATTTGAAAACAAGTGTGCTTGAGTGTATGTGAAAAATTTCATGTGCCCCCAGATTGCAGTTTTGTTTTTGTTTATTTTTGGCTGCGCCATGTGGCATGAGGGATCTTAGTTCCTCGACCAGGGATGGAACCCGTGCCCCCTGCAGCGGAACCGCAGAGTCTTAACCACTGGACCACCAGGGAAATCCCCCCAGATTGCAGTTTAATCTATGTTCGACGTAGTAAATGATATTCAGAGTGGTAGATTAATATGATCTATTTTAAGCTAGTTAATATAAGAATAGTACGATTTATTTTTAAACGATTAACAAATATTACTCTTCTTTGAAATAATCCACATAAAGTAGAAAAGACCGCTTCTGTCATGTGAATTTATTCAGTGTTTTCTCCAGAAATCTCATGGTACTTTTAAGCTATTAAATAATCGTTCTAGAAACCCAAGCAGTGTCAGTTTTAAGTAACTCTTGCCCTGTTTCTTTCTATAAGGTAACAGCTAGAAATTGAGTATTAGTGAAGTAACATGCTGTAAATCATGCTGTCTCCCTATTTCTAAGAATCTGTTAAACGAGGCATAAAAAAAAAAACCCACAAAGCATGAAACATTAACTGGCAGTGCAGAACACGTTAGGGTTATTTTGCCACACTCAGTATGGAGGGCAAGTCACACTGAGAGTTAGTTCAGCTCTTCAGGCCTGCCCGGCCTGTCCTGCCTCTCTTCTTTCTGATTGGGAAAGATATTCCACCCTCCTTGTTGTCTGGGCCACTATTGGCCGGTGGTCCAATCAGTTTTGTGTCATCTCTGCTCTTTAGCTAAAGTAAACAAACAAGTATTGCTCAAGAGCAGTGTTCTGGCTCTTCTCAGAAAGGACTCAGCCAGGAGGGTTTTGCAGTTGATGCTTCATAGTTTGCAGTCTTTGGGAGTGTCTTCACCAGGTCCAGGAGGGATTGTCCAAAGCGAGAAAGGAACCATGTGGGAGTGCTTCCTCTCCCAGGACGCTCTGGCTCTGGTGTACAACTTCAGAAACCAGCACACCGGTGCATGCAGGAAAGTGATCTCAAATCACACCTAAAACCTGACATTGTCTCTTAAGTGAGCGTGTGACAACTAATGGAGCTGGCAGGCATTCCACAGGGTTTTTTCTCTGTTGTAGTTTTTTGCTCGTTTAATTCCAAACAAATTCTGAAGTATTGCTATTTTTCCAGCTTTTTGCCCATGTATGGGACTAAAGGATGTAATCATTGAGACTCTTATTTCGCACCTCAGACCTCTTGTTCAGCCTTTGAATATTTTCCCTTCTTTCCATTCACCTTGACTGTTTCTTCTGAACAGTGGGCAAGATGCCATTTTTTCACATCTGGATTCTGAGACCCAGCATGGGGAAAGTTAACAGGGTTTTCTTAAGTTCAAGAACTACTACTTTCAGGGGCAACCTGAAAGAACTACTACTTTTGAGGCAACCAATTGAGAAAAGCCGGGCTTCCCTGGTGGCGCAGTGGTTGAGAGTCCGCCTGCCGATACGGGGGACGCGGGTTCGTGCCCCGGTCCGGGAGGATCCCGCATGCCGCGGAGCGGCTGGGCCCGTGGGCCATGGCCGCTGAGCCTGCGCGTCCGGAGCCTGTGCTCCGCAACGGGAGAGGCCACAGCGGTGAGAGGCCCGCGTACCGCAAAAAAAAAATAAAAATTAAAATTAAAAAAAAAAAAAGAAACGCCTTGTCCTGTACTCTACTGATTTCCTTAGTTGTTATCAGTTCTCACTAACAAAGAGTTCATTCTTATATTCCCGACATACTGTTAAAACAAATGATCTCTTGGTGCAGCTGCTGTGGAGGACAGTATGGAGGTCTCTCAAAAAATTAAAAATAGAACTACCATATGACCCAGCAGTTCCACTCCTGGATATATGTCTGAAAAAAACCCCACTAATTCAAAAAGATACATGCACCCCAATGTTCATAGCAGCATTATTTACAATTGCCAAGATATGGAAGCAACCTAAATGTCCATCAAGAGATGAATGGATAAAGATGTGATATATATATATGTATATATATATATATATGTATGCACACACACACACAATGGAATACTACGCAGCCATAAAAAAGAGCAAAATTTTGCCATTTGCAGCAACATGGATGGATTGAGGGCATTATACTAAGTGAAATAAGCCAGACAAAGACAAATACTACATGATATCACTTATACGTGGTAAAAGTAAAAAATACAACAAACTAGGTAGGCAGCTACTCACCTGAGTCTGCCCACTCTCCCACTGAGATGGTACTTTCTCTTAGTAAATCCTCACTTTGTTTTCTTGAAAAAAAAATGATTAAATTAAAAATACAACAAACTAGTGAACATAACAAAAGAGAAGCAGATTCACAGATACAGAGAACAAACTAGTGGTTACCACTGGGGGGGCAATATAGGAGTGGGAGAGAGGGAGGCACAAATTTTGGGGTGTCAGACAGGCTCAAGGATGTATTGTACAACACGGGGAATAGAGCCAAAATTTTGTAATAACTGGAAATAAAAAGTAAGCCTTAAAATTGTATAAAATTTTTAAAAATTTCCATAAAAAAGGGCCTCTTCTTTCTAGGTTTTCCTCATTTATGAATGTATCCTCCTTAGCGTTCTTTGTAAGGGATACAGTTCTATATAAGGGATTGTAAAAGTTTCAAGGACACAAAGCTTTCAGGGTTCGATGTGTAATAGTTCTCTGCTACAGCCTAACTCTTCCCCTCTGGTTCCGCTCCACCGATATGGATTACCCAAGCTCTCACGGCCATCCTTTTTTTTCTGTTCTGATGGTCAGTACAAATTCCGGCCTTTCACACCTTTGTGGGTTATTGTACACAGCCCTCTGTTGTTCCTGCTGTCAAGAACATATAGATTTAGAGGTATCTTTTCACTGAATTATGCATTATTCAAATTATGAACATACGTTAACCATTCTTCTAAAGATGGAAAATTTTGTACATTTTCATGTACTCTAAACTGTATTTTATTAATACTGTATTTTATTAATAGGACCTGAGAATACTGAATTTTATTAGTAGAATACTGTATTTTATTAATTGGTAAGTACTGTATTTTATTAATAGGACCTAGTAGGGAGTAGATAGATTTAAAAAACAAACTGATTGAAATATACAACAGCAAAGCTCATGCTTTACAATCTGCGGATCCACACAGAACATAGCATGTAGGTTAGTCAGGCATTCTATAAAAATTTATTACATTAGTTAATGCATTTCTGTTTGCTGGGAGACTTCCTAGCTTGGATGGTTCAGGTGATAAATCCACTAGCCTTCTCTAAATCTGGTTCATGTTCCTCACTTTTTAGCCTTCTAGCCAGTTTATCATTTGTTCCTTTTTCATTGAACAAACATTTAGTCAGTACACATTTGCCGATTACACGATGTGTGTTAGCAGGTCTATCATGTGACAGGAGATACATCTAGTAAGGCTGCTACCAAAGGAAGCAAATGTTTGTAAGAAAACAAATGATGGTGCTGTAATAAAGGGACATTCTGAGAAGGGGTGGCTGTTTACTGGCATAGACTGGGGAGAGGATTCTCCTGGCAGAGGAGACAGCTTGAACAAGGGGCAGACATGGTGAGTTTCAGTGGAGACAGGAAATGATGCCCGACTGGGAGGTTAGGACAGGATTGTGAGGTACTTTGTGTGATGTGATAAGAAGTCAATGGGGCCATTAAATATTTCTAAATAGGTGAGTGAAGCGATGAGTATACTTTTGTTTACGTGTTGCTATTTGCAGGAAGAGAGTTCTTATAACAGGGTGGAGGACAGTTTGAAAAACCATTGAGTTACAGGGAGGGCAGTTACATGTTTTTCTTTTTTTTTTTTTTTGAGTGCGGAGTCTTTTTTTGAAATTTTATCTATTTTTATTTTTGGCTGTGTTGGGTCTTTGTTGCTGCGCGCGGGCTTTTCTCTAGTTGCGGTGAGCTGGGGCTACTCTTCGTTGCGGTGCGCGGGCTTCTCATTGGGTGACTTCTCTTGTTGCGGAGCAAGGGCTCTAGGCGTGCGGGCTTCAGTAGTTGTGGCACACGGGCTCAGTAGTTGTGGCCCGCGGGCTCTAGAGCGCAGGTCCAGTAGCTGTGGGGCACGGGCGTAGCTGCTCCGTGGCATGTGAGATCTTCCCGGACCAGGGATCGAACCCGTGTCCCCTGCATCGGCAGGCGGATTCTTAACCACTGCGCCACCAGGGAAGTCCCTACATGTTGTTTTTCAATTGCCTGGAGCTGAGATGGTCAAGGTTTGAAGTACAGAATGGTTACTTCTGTCAGAAGATGAACTTCCCCGTTTATGGGATTCTGTGGACTGGGGTAGGCAGCCCTCTCTTCCGCTTGGAGACCTCCTTAGGGAGGTAGTGAATAGCCAGGACCTTGTGGAGGCTGGGCCCAGGGAACTGGGGCAGTCACTATTTTCTATTTGAGTAGAACTAGAAACACTGACCAGAAACACTGGGGTGGTCTGTGGATTAACTTCCTTTTGGGCTCTGATTAGTCTTCCTTTGGGGTTCCTGAAGGGCTCTCCAGCACTTCAGGGCGTTGAAGTCAGTCTTGACCAGAAAGGAGTTGGGCCCACCCAGGCGAAGGCTTCTATAATCCTGTAATCTTGTAATCACATCCATACCCTTGGCCCTCCTCTCTGGACAGTTTCTTGTTATCAGCGCTCGTTAAGGTGAAGCCACGGTCAGGAGAAGGTCTGCACATTCTCCACCCCTGCCCTAGGCCCCAGTCAGCCTCCAGAACCCAGTAAATAAGGTAACTAGGGCACAGCAAGATCAGACAGACTACACACCTAGCGTGAGGTTCTTGGGATCCTCTGGGGAGTTCTGGTGGGCTCCTCCAGGCCTCCCTGGGAGGTCCTCGGAGCAGTGTCCTCTGGGCTTTCCTGGAGGATTCTTCATGGAAGGGTGCTCAGGAGGGGTTCTTAGGCGGCTACTTTGGGCCTTCCTGGGGGGTTCTGCGGGGCCCCTTCGGGCCTTCCTGGGGCATTCTGGGTTGGGAGGAGATGCCCCGTAGGGTGTTCGGGGCTGATCTCGGGAAGAGCGCGTCAGCCCCATACTCGGGAGGTGGTAAGTTCGGCCCTCACACCCGACATTGAGCCATTTGCTGCCCAGGCGCCAGTCCCCCCGGGGGTCGTGGGGTCGTGGGGTCGTGGGGCCGCGGGGAGACGGTCCCAATGACACGGGAGGGCGGGGGTAGGCGGGAGGCATTCGGGTTCGGCCCAGGTCTTTGCAGGTCCCCCCTGGTGGGCGGAGCCAAGCCCTAGACGGCGAGGTCGCCTAGGCCTTGGGGGCGTGGCTTGACAGTCGGGAGGGGCGTGGCTCGTATCCCAGGGGCGTGTCTTGCTTTCCTGGGGCAGGGGCTCGGATCCCCGGGGGGCGGGGCTCGGCTCTCCAGGGGCCGGGGCTAGACTCTCACCGAGGCGGGGATAGGCTCCCTTGCGGGGTGGGGCGGGGCTCGGCTCTCTGGCGGCGCGTGCGCACCGGCGGCGGCGGCGGCGCGGCGGCGGCGCGGCGGCCGTCAGTCGCCGGCATGGCGGTGTGCGCTCGCCTCTGCGGCGTGGGCCCGTCGCGGGGATGCCGGCGCCGCCAGCAGCGCCGGGGCCCGGCCGAAGCGGCAGCGGCCGACAGCGAGCCGGACACGGACCCCGAGGAAGAGCGCATCGAGGCGGGCGCGGCGGCGCTGGCCGGGGCGGAGGGCGGCCGGAGCGCGGGCCCCTCGTCGCCCCCGCGCTGCTCGCTGCTGGAACTGCCGCCCGAGCTGCTTGTGGAGATCTTCGCTTCGCTGCCGGGCACCGACCTGCCCAGCCTGGCCCAGGTCTGCACCAAGTTCCGGCGCATCCTGCACACCGACACCATCTGGAGGCGGCGCTGCCGGGAGGGTAAGTGCGTCGGGGCGGGGCCTGGTGGAGGGGGCTTGGCCGGGGGAAGCTCTGGGCGGGGTCACCACGGGCTCTGGAAGGGCACCTGCCTCGGAACGGTGCTCCAGGGGGAGGGTCCCGGCCGCCGGGGCGTGCTGTGACCCCGGGGGGCCCTGCCACAGACCCTGGACTGCGGGTTCCGGGCGCGGTGGAGTTCCGGGTGGGCGGCGGACCGGGTTCTGCCTGCATGGGGTGATCAGAGAGGGGTGAGGGGTCCCCCAGCTGCTGGGGCCAGGACGCCGAGGGCAGTGACGCGAGTTGGGACTGGGTTTAGGCCGGGGAGCAAGCTGACGTCTGTCCTTGGTCCCCAGTCCTTGGGGGCGGAGCTGACGGGAACGATGAGGGTGAACTTGAATAGTTAGGGCAGCCCGAGGGTTTGGAGTGTCTCCTGAGGGCGAGGACCTGGTCTGTGGAGCGGTGGGTGGAGCTGGGCAGTGCTGCAGGGGGCTGATGCCCCCCCTCAGGGATGGTGGTGGCCGAAGTGAGATAGTGAGTAGTTTTGTAACAAATCCCAGGAAGAAAGCTTTACCTAATCCACAGTTCAAGTCTCTCTGTTCATTTAAACGTTGATAGATCTCTGATGTTCAGTAAGCTCTCATGTTTTGGTAAAAACAATAGGTAAGAAAAAAAAATCAAAACAGTGAAGGACAACAAAGGGAAGAAAGTAAAATATCTTCCGCGACCCCTGCAACCAAAGATAAGCCACTCTTAAAATTTTGGAAAAATTTAGTATAAAAAAGCTTCATAGTGTTCCATTGTCTATGTATGCCACAGACTAGTCCCTTACTGATAGACTTTTAAGTTTGTAGTTTTTTTTTTGTTGTAAACAGTGCTATCAAGAGTGCCTTTGTGGGGCTTCCCTGGTGGCACAGTGGTTGAGAGTCCGCCTGCCGAGGCAGGGGACACGGGTTCGTGCCCCCGTCCGGGAGGATCCCACATGCCGCGGAGCGGCTAGGCCCGTGAGCCATGGCCGCTGAGCCTGCGCGTCCGGAGCCTGTGCTCTGCAACGGGAGAGGCCACAACAGTGAGAGGCCCGCGTACCCCCAAAAAAAAAAAAAAAAAAAAAGATCTTTCAACAAACAAAAGTCCAGGACCAGATGGCTTCACAGGTGAATTCTATCAAATATTTAGAGAAGAGCTAACACCCATCCTTCTTAAACTCTTCCAAAAAATTGCAGAGGAAGGAACACTCCCAAACTCATTCTACAAGGCCACCTGATGCCAAAACCAGACAAAGATACTACAAAAAAAGAAAATTACAGACCAGTATCACTGATGAATATAGATGCAAAAATCCTCAACAAAATACTAGCAAACAGAATCCAACAACACATTAAAAGGATCATGCACCGTGATCAAGTGGGATTTATCCCACGGATGCAAGAATTCTTCAATATACGCAAATCAATCAATGTGATACACCATATTAACAAACTGAAAAATAAAAGCCATATGATCGGGCTTCCCGGGTGGCGCAGTAGTTAACACTCCGCCTGCCAATGCAGAGGACATAGGCTCGAGCCCTGGTCTGGGAAGATCCAACATGCCGCGGAGCAACTAAGCCCATGCGCCACAACTACTGAGCCTGCGCTCTAGAGCCCTCAAGCCACAACTACTGAGCCCGTGCGCCCTAGAGCCCGTGCTCCGCAACAAGAGAAGCCACCGCAATGAGAAGCCCGCGCACCGCAACAAAGAGTAGACCCCGCTCACCGCAACTAGAGAAAGCCCACACACAGCAACAAAGACTCAAAGCAGCCCAAAATAAATAAATTAAAAAACAAACAGGGCTTCCCTGGTGGCGCAGTGGTTGCGCGTCCGCCTACCGATGCAGGGGAACCGGGTTCGCGCCCCGGTATGGGAGGATCCCACATGCCGCGGGGCGGCTGAGCCTGCGCGTCCGGAGCCTGTGCTCCGCAACGGGAGAGGCCACAACAGAGGGAGGCCCGCATACCACAAAAAAAAAACAAAAAAAGGAACCGGGTTCGCGCCCCGGTATGGGAGGATCCCACATGCCGCGGAGCGGCTGAGCCTGCGCGTCCGGAGCCTGTGCTCCGCAACGGGAGAGGCCACAGCAGAGGAAGGCCCGCATACCACAAAAAACAAACAAACAAACAACAAACAAAAAACCCATATGATCATCTCAATAGATGCAGCAAAATCTTTTGACAAAATTCAATACCCATTTATGATAAAAACTCTCCAGTAAGTGGGGATAGAGGGAACCTACCTCAACATTAAAAAAAAAAAAAAATACTGCTAATATTCAACGAGCTCTTACTAATTTGTAAGACAAAATAAACTCCCTGAGGAAAAAAAGAGACCAAAAAAACCAACACAAAACACAAACAGGGAATTCACAAGAGGTGAAATTAAAATGGCCAAGAAGCATCATAACCATTTAGGGGGTGAGGTCTTCATCTGCATCATCCCATTTAACCCATCATCCCAAAGTCACCCTATGGGATCAGCACTTGCCAATAACACTTGGGAAGGTGAAGCAGCGTCTCCAGGATCTCAGAGCAGATAAACAGATTACAAACCAGTCTTGACCACTGAGCCGTATGGCAGAAAGAAGATGACTGACTGATCCCCTGCTGGGAAGGATTTCAGGAAAGCGGCCTGCTCATGCAGTCTTCCGGGGGGGTGCAAGTACCAACAGCTGGGCAATGAGTACCTAAGGTGTTATCAGAGTGCACACCCTACTGCCCACAGCCCCACTTTGGGAAGTACACTCCAAAAAGATAATCTCAGAAGTTCTAAAAGGTACATGTAAGTCCCATGAACTCCTATAAAAGGCACAAAGGCACTTTTTTTTTTTTTGCGGTACGCGGGCCTCTCACTGTTGTGGCCTCTCCCGTCGCGGAGCACAGGCTCCAGACGCGCAGGCTCAGCGGCCATGGCTCACGGGCCCAGCCGCTCCGCGGCATGTGGGATCTTCCCGGAC
>NC_041230.1:53758304-53758606 GCF_002837175.3 Physeter macrocephalus | reverse complement strand
TGTGGGATCTTCCCGGACCGGGGCACAAACCCGTGTCCCCTGCGTCGGCAGGCGGACTCTCAACCACTGCGCCACCAGGGAAGCCCTGTTGAAAGATTTTTTTTTTTTTTTAATTTTTTTTTTTTTTTTGGCGGTATGCGGGCCTCTCGCTGTTGTGGCCTCTCTCTAAGAATTTGTCCATTTCTCCCAGGTTGCCCATTTTATTGGCATAGGGTTGCCTGTAGTAGTCTCTTATGATGCTTTGTATTTCTGCAGTGTCTGTTGTAACTTCTCCTTTTTCATTTCTAATTTTATTGATTTGA
>NC_041230.1:53757214-53758105 GCF_002837175.3 Physeter macrocephalus | reverse complement strand
GTTCCTTTAGGTGTGAGGTTAGATTGTTTATTTGAGATTTTTCTTGTTTCTTGAGGTAAGATTGTATTGCTATAAACTTCCCTCTTAGAACTGCTTTTGCTGCATCCCATAGGTTTTGGATCCTCGTGTTTTTATTGTCATTTGTCTCGAGGTATTTTTTGATTTCCTCTTTGATTTGGTCAGTGATCTCTTGGTTATTTAGTAATGTATTGTTTAGCCTCCATGTGTTTGTGTTTTTTACATTTTTTTCCCTGTAATTTATTTCTAATCTCATAACATTGTGGTCGGAAAAGAGGCTCGATATGATTTAAATTTTCTTAAATTCACTGAGGCTTGATTTGTGACCCAAGATGTGATCTATCCTGGAGAATGTTCCGTGTGCACTTGAGAAGAAAGTGTAATCTGCTGTTTTTGGATGGAATGTGCTATAAATATCAATTAAATCTTTCTGGCCTATTGTGTCATTTAAAGCTTGTGCTTCCTAATTAATTTTCTGTCTGGATGATCTGTCCATTGCTGTAAGTGAAGTGTTAAAGTCCCCCACTATTATTGTATTACTGTTGATTTCCTTTTTATAGCTGTTAGCATTTGCCTCATGTATTGAGGTGCTCCTTTGTTGGGTGCATATGTATTTATAATTGTTATATCTTCTTCTTGGATTGATTCCTTGATCATTATGTAGTGTCCTTTCTTGTCTCTTGTAACATTCTTTATTTTTTATTTTATTTTATTTTATTATTATTTTTTTTTTTGCGGTACGCGGCCCTCTCACTGTTGTGGCCTCTCCCGTTGCGGGGCACAGGCTCCGGACGCGCAGGCTCAGCGGCCATGGCTCACGGGCCCAGCCGCTCCGCGGCACGTGGGATCTTCCCGGACTGGGGCACGAACCCA
>NC_041230.1:53756193-53756960 GCF_002837175.3 Physeter macrocephalus | reverse complement strand
TCAGCCAGTCTGTGTCTTTTGGTTGGAGCATTTAATCCATTCACATTTAAGGTAATTATCGATATGTATGTTACTATTACCATTTTCTTAATTGTTTTGGGTTTGTTTTTGTAGGTCCTTTTCTTCTCTCTCTTTCTTTTTTTTTTACATTAAAAAATTATTTATTTATTTATTTATTTTTGGCTGCGTTGGGTCTTTGTTGCTGCGCGTGGGCTTTCCCTAGTTGCGGTGTGTGGGCTTCTCAATGTGGTGGCTTCTGTTGTTGCAGAGCATGGGCTCTAGGCACGTGGGATTCAGTAGTTGTAGCATGTGGGCTCAGTAGTTGTGGCTCACACGCTTTAGAGCACAGGCTCAGTAGTTGTGTTGCGCGGGCTTAGTTGCTCCACGGCACGTAGGATCTTCCTGGACCAGGGCTCGAACCCATGTCCCCTGCATTGGCAGGTGGATTCTTAACCACTGCGCCACCAGGGAAGTCCTTTTCTTCTCTTCTTTCCCACTTAGAGAAGTTCCTTTAGCATTTGTTGTAGAGCTGGTTTGGTGGTGCTGAATTCTCCTAGCTTTTGATTGTCTGTAAAGCTTGCTGGGTAGAGTAACCTTGGTTGTAGTTTCTTCCGTTTCATCACTTTTAATATATCGTGCCACTCCCTTCTGGCTTGTAGAGTTTCTGCTGAGAAATCAGCTGTTCACCTTACGGAAGTTCCCTTGTATGTTATTTGTCGTTTTTCCCTTGTTGCTTTCAATAATTTTTCTTTGTCTTTAATTTTTGT
>NC_041230.1:53691390-53756128 GCF_002837175.3 Physeter macrocephalus | reverse complement strand
AGGGAAGTTTTCGACTATAATCTCTTCAAATATCTTCTCAGGTCCTTTCTCTCTCTGTACTCCTTTTGGGACTGAATAATGCGAATGTTGGTGCGTTTAATGTTGTCCCAGAGGTCTCTTAGGCTGTCTTCATTTCTTTTCATTCTTTTTTCTTTGAATATTAGCAGTATTAACCTTTTGTCATCTATTTGGCAAGTGAGTTTCTTTTGACATTTTAAAATAGAGGCAAAGAGAGTTCCACCTTTTCATTTGCTTTGTTTTGCGTCTTGTACACCTGTGAGACCCAGGCTCATCATAGATGTTCCTTTGTGCTTTGTGGAGTTTCTCCATCAGTCAGCCAAACCTGTGTGGTGGTCTCCGGGTGTTGTCTCTGGGGAAACTGTAAGGTATGTAGCAAGACAGAGTAGCAGAAGACTTCTGTATGATCAGAAAACTCAAAGGTATGCCACATAGTAAAACTAACTGGAGGTACAGCTCAGGGAAAATTCTTAGAATTGCTAGTGGGAGCATAAAAATTCCTCATGAAGATGTAGAAAGACTTTGGGGGGCAGACAGAGAAGGACTCTTCAGTCCTTCTTTTCCTGCTTCTGTGCGTCTCAGTTCAGCTTTCCTGGGACAGCAGACACCGTGATGGTAGGATCGAGGTCTCTTCTTCACCAAGGTGGCTTAGCAGCTAGGAGAATTTTCACTTTGAGAAATTAAAAAAATGAAAACCAAACATGGTAAAACAGGCATATTCCTAGTCATCCCCAATAAATAACAGTTAAGTCTTCTGTTATATTTGCTTTTGAAATCTCTACCTTTTTTAAAAGAAAACCTCTCAGCCAGCATTTAAGTCCCTCCTGATCACCCCTGTCCTTCCCACTCCCAAGAAGCAACCACTATTGTGGGTTGAGTTTACTTGTATATACATATTCCTGTAACATCCCCAATGTATAACATTGTTTTGTGGTACTTTAATTTTAACAACTCTGTCGTACCATAAGCATTGTGCATCTGCCTTTTCCCCCCGTCAACTTGTGTTTTAAAATTCTGTCCGTGTTAATACATTTAAGTCTGGTTCAGTCTTCTTGAACAGTATGTAGTGGTTCATAATTTGAAGAGGCCACGTGTGTTCCTGTGCTCGTTTTTATTTTTTTCATACAGTGTACACAGTGTTACGGCAAACAAGCTCTTACGTGTCTTCAGACGCAGATAAATTTGTAAATTTCTCTAAGGACTATATCTAGAAGTGGTGTTGCCAGGGTAGTGGGCTGTGAGATCTGCAGTTTTACTAGATACTGACCAGTTATTTTTTTTGGAGTGATTCTTCACTCCAAATATAACATAGTTGTATTTTCCTCTTTGCACACCTGTCACGAGGGCGTGCACAGGCAAGTCACCAAAAGTGACAGGAATGCTCTGTGTTTATTCACAAAGTAGCGGTCTTTGTGGTCTGGGTTCTTTACGTTATCTCATTTAATCCAGGGTCCTCTAAGTTCTTTCTAGTCTGAATGATTCATTTCTAAAACTCTGTGTCAATCTGGGTGAGAAACAGCACCTCATTTTAATTTGCAGATGGGCGATAACTCGTGAAGATGCACATTTAAGAAATAAAACGATAGGCAGTTTGGATTCTCTTACGCGCATAGCCTTAATCTCTGCCCTTTTTCTCTATCGTTATTTTTTCTTATTGATTTGTGGGTTTTATTTATTTAATCTGGGTCGATTTCTGTTTAATATACGCAAAACATTTTCTCATAGTCAGTAGTCCTTTGCTTTTTAACTTCATTTACA
Organism: Physeter macrocephalus; assembly: GCF_002837175.3. Lineage (NCBI taxonomy): Eukaryota > Metazoa > Chordata > Mammalia > Artiodactyla > Physeteridae > Physeter > Physeter macrocephalus. The sequence goes on along the minus strand of NC_041230.1, from coordinate 53,754,352 downwards.
GTGACTTTTGCAAAAGTTACTGCGTTAGTCAAAGTGACTTCTGCAGAAGTTACAGTGTTAATCAAAGTTACGCACCTTTAACTTTGGGTTTAAGTAATCGTTGTCGTCCGGAGGTTATGAAGGTCTTCAGTTTCACTAGTTCATCCTGGTAGCTTTCGTTTCCAGCTCATCTGGGTCCAGCGTCGGATGGTTGGCAGTTCCATGCGTAATTCATAGGCATCTCATAGGGTTAGTCTAATTGTGACTGGAATATGTATAAGAATAGTCGTGTGTGAGACAAGTCTGATCTTATTTCCCTGAGCCCCAAACTTCTTCCATCCTGAACTAGACCTTTGGTTATGGTGGGTGTTAAGGCCAAAGTCCTGTCCACAGAGGCAAAAACCAAAGTGCTTCCAGCGTTGGTGAGCAGGAGGTGGGTGGTCCTAGCCCAGCAGGTTTCCTGGCCCGGAAGCTCCAGGTCTGGCCCTGACACGGCCCGATGGTGCTTCCATTTGTTAGTGTCTTGGGAAGGTGAGTGAGACGTTAGTGAGTCTGCACGTTTACTGCTCAGTGTTTACACGTTTGCTTTCTGTATTTTGATAATTGGGTTTCCCAGAGGAGAGGACAGCCACAGAAAGGGGCACAGGGAGGAGGGTGCCACGCGTCTGTGTTTTATTGCTTCAGAGCATTGGGGCCGTGATGGGCTTCCAGGGCACGGGCAGGGCGAGCATGTCAGTGGCTCTTCGTATGATGAGAGGATGACTCAGGGGTGGGGGGCCTAGGGACACTACCAACTTAAAATGAGAAGGCTTTATAGTGCTTGGGGAGAATCTCACAACTTTCAGTGTCCTAGCAATAATAAGTCAACTATAATAAATCAGTTGTTTTTATAGAATTTGGTCTTTTGAGCCCCCTGCCTGTTGGAGCTCTTTGATTCACTATTTTCAGGTGGTATTTCTGTGGGCGGGTGAAAGGAAGTTGCTACTGAGAAGCCCAATCTGTGCTCCTGTTTGGGGGGCATCAAATAGGCGCTGTTTCCCCTCTTACAGGAAACCAAACCAGAGCAGCCCCAGCCTGCAGTGTGGGCGTGGGGTCAGGAGCCGAGCACTGTTTTGATGCCTCCCTCCTTTGGCTTCAGGCCTCCTGCAGTTACTGGCATGTGGGGCTATAAATAAGCAATCATTTCTCAGAGCATAGCGTAGAAGCCGAGTCCGTTCTTTGCCTTTGACCCAGAGGAGGCTTTTTTTGGTTAACACTTCACTGTTTAGTTGGTGAATTTTGAAATGCTGGCCGATCTACCTGAGGCTAAGGTGTTTAGAACATTCTGACCATGGTTCTAAATCAGAACATTCAAATAATAACAAAAGAAACATTTAAAAGCAAAGGAAATGCCAAGGAAGTGCTCCCACGTGTATTTTCCCTTCTTCACCAAACTCTTAAATATGGAGACATAGAGTGAGGTTTTGAATTGATAATATATAATTTGTCCATTTCTCCCCTTGATGGTAAGTGTTTTAATGACACCTGGAATAATATTTGTATAGTATTTTGATCAGTTGTAAGTCGAAAGTGGGCTTAAATTCCATCATAATTAGAAATACCCTTTTCCCATAATGTATGAGCTTTATGACAGAAATGGGGAGTTAAAAACCAATGTTTAATTTTGTGTTTGCGTGCAGAAGGAAACGCTTTCTATTCTGTTTGATGTGCTGATGTGAAATGTGAGAAATGCGGCTTTTGTTAAACACGGCTGAAATTGGAAGGGTCATTTTGGGAAGAGGTGAAATGGGCAAGTCGTTGGCTTTGAAGTCGGCTTTGGGCATATTTTATGATTCTTGTTAATCAGGTGCTTGTTGAGCCTTCCTGTTTTGGGGCTGAGGCGGGCGGTGTTGAGGTAGTAGAAGCGTACCTGCTTCAACCATGAGAAGAGGAAAGCAGGCCACCTCCTGGACATATAGCAGGATCTCAGAACTGTAGGGAAACATTTATCCTTTTCTTCTGCTTTGCTAATTGTCAGGACTACAGTCTCTTTATTTTTGGAAGTCGAATCTCATATGCTACTTCACAGAGAAACCCAATCCTTCCAGTTAGCAAAGTAGGAAAGGGTAAAGGAAAACGGTGCCTCTTGAGGGACATTGCTAACTCTTAAAAAAGAGAGCTGGAAAGTGGACCTGGCGGCCCCCAGAAAGCACCGAGTGAAGATTTCCCCTCGGCCATGTTTAATTGGACAGATATGGTTGCCTTGCCAGGAAGAACTGATGGGCCGTTTTCACTGTTTCGCTGTGTTTACAAAGTGATTACATAATGCATTTGGGGATCTCGGTTTGTCTTTCTGGCTGGAAAGAGTGTGCAAATACAAGGGCGTCTTTGGGACTTTGGAGGAACAGGTGTCCTGTGAGAAACCCAGGACCGGTCAGGAGGCGACCTGGGTTCTAACTCATGAGTCAGCATCCTTTGCCAGTGACACCCTCACTGTCTGCCCAGTGGTGATGGACAGGGGAGGAAACCCAGAGTAGGCAAGCGTGTATGAGGAGTGTTAGTGGGGAGTCGGGAAGTGTCTGAAATCTGAGAAGGGGTCCGGGGTGAGGTGATGGCATAGTCAGACTCTGCTTACCTCCTGGTCTCACGAGTGGGTGGTGAGACCGAGCAGGTGTGCGTGCACCAGGAAGAAGTGTCCGGGCGTGACAGGTGGGCCTCAGCTGGAGTGGGGCTCCCTTGGCCAGGGATACCTGTCGTGGAGCTGGACAGGGTCAGCATCCTCTGGCTGGCAGGGCGAGGCTTCTTGAGGCTGCTGTTGGCACCAAGACTGTTCATCTTTGCAGGGGTGGAGCTGGTTGGGAAGAAGTCGCATTGAGTATGTAGGCGCTGTCAGCTGTCCTTGGGAGCTATTGGTTAGCCTCCCGAATATTCTAGGTGTTGAATAGGAGATGCCTATGGGCTGTATCCAGGTTTTGGTTTTTACATTCTTCCCATCCTAAGATGAGCTGGCTGCAGTGTTTCTCCAGATCTGCTACATTATTTAAAAAAAAAAAAAAAAGGCATTTCATGCAGTTATAGTAATAGCTAAGGAAAGCAGCGAGCTGGGGGACACACGGGGGTCTGGAAACGGCACTCTGCTCTTGCAAGGGTGTCCTCGGAGCAGCTGTGTCAGGAAGCCTGGGGGCCAGTTGCCTGACACCTCTGAGCCTGGCGGAGCCCCCTCCCCACCAGCTCCCACCCCTGCCTCTGCCTCCTTTTTCAGCCTCAGAAGTAGAGGTTTTATTTATTTATTTATTTGGCTGCGTTGGGTCTTAGTTGCGACACGCGGGATCTTTCATTTTGGCGCGGGCTCTTCCTTGCGGCACGAGGGCTTCTCTCTAGTTGTGGCGTGTGGGTTTTCTCTCTCTAGTTGTGGTGCGCAGGCTCCAGGGCGCGTGGGCTTTCTAGTTTGCGGCCTGCGGGCTCTCTCATTGAGGTGCGCGAGCTCAGTTGTTGTGTCGCGCGGGCTTAGTTGTCCCGTGACATGTGGGATCTTAGTTCCCCCACCAGGGATCAAAGCCGAGTCCCCTGCGTTGGAAGGCGTATTCTTTACCACTGGACCACCAGGGAAGTCCCTCGGAAGTAAAGTTTTAACCATATTTTTTTAAGGGATATAATTATCCCCTAATTTAGTGCAGACAAAAATGCGCTAAATTTGCAATCAATACTGCCTTTCGGTTTTATTTGGAAAACCGTGTGAGTTTACAGCAGGTGGGAAACAAGCCCACGGCGCTCCTCCACTCTTCCTTCTCCCACTCTCTCCTGCCTGCCGGGGGCCACAGCTGGGTTCCAGCTGGGTTCCCCCATCCTTTCCTGCCACCTCTGCCTTGCCTGGTGGTGCAGTGGTCTCCTCACGGGACCCCCCACCTGCGTCTCCAGGTGTGTCTCCGCTGGCTCCACCCACAGGTTACCCGGTCCAGGCTGCTTTTCTACCTGAGACTCTTCAGTGCTTCTGCGTTTCCTGTGGCCTCCCGGCTCTGGCAGGACCAGGAGACCACCCCCTTTCCAGCCTTATCTTGTGTGCCCACCAGCTTGCTTCAGAGACTGTCTTAGTGCTGGGCCCTTCCAACGTGGCAGGGACCCTCATAAGTGGCATTTATGGGGAGCATTGGGCTAAGTTCCCTCTAATTGCAGGTGCCAAGGCTGGTGCAGTGCATAGAATTATGATGTTAACTTTGTCATCTTCCATTCCGATGCAGAGAGGCAGTACCTGTGCCAGCCGTGGCTGCACATCTCAGCCACGGCTGGCACAGGTACTGCCTCCGTTAATCTCCGTTAATCTTCTCTTCGAGAGAAGGAGCCTCAGGAAGCAGCGTGTGTTCCTTGGGCTCTCCTGTAGGGGCAAGAGAGTGGAAAAGAGGGAGAGAGGCAACTCTTCTCACCCATTCCCACCCGCAGAGACTGAATCGACTTCCTGCACATTCAGACACATGCTCTGGGGGCAGGGGTTTTCGGTAATGCCCGTCACACAGTACTGACCTCACTGGACAGGAAGTGCGCCCCTGGCAGTCAGGTCACCGGAGGGTGGAGCTTCAGTGTCGACTTGGCCCAGATTCCTGGGCTGTTTTTCCGTCTTGGCAAAACATTTGTTCAGTACCTTTCTGGAAATTTTCTGATTGGAGTATTTGAAGTGGCAACTTAATTTTTTTATTGTGGTAACATATACACAAAATACAATTTATCACTTTAACCATTTTTAAGCTACAGTTTAGGGGCATTAAGTATGTTCACATTGTTGTGCAGCCATCACCACCATCATCTCCAGAACTTTTCCATCTTATCCAGCTGACACTCAGTCCCCATTAAACACTGACTCCCCGTTTTCCCTTCCTCAGCCCCTGCACTCACCATTCTACTTTCTGTCTTTGTGAAATTTGACTATTCTATAGGGACCTCATATAAGTGGAATCATACAGTATTGTCCTTTTGTGACTGCTTATCTCACTCAGCACAACGTCCTCAAGGTTCGGCCAGGCTATAGCAGGTGTCAGACTCTCCTTCCGTTTTAAGGCTGAATAATAGTCCATGGTGTGGATGGACCCTGTTTTGCTTATCCATCATCCATCGATGGGCACTTGGGTTGCTTCCCCTTCTTGGCTGTTGTGAATAGTGCTGCTCTAAACATGGGTGTACCGACACCTCTGAGTCTCTGCTTTCATCTCTTTGGGGTATGTACCCAGAAATAGGAGACGGCTGTATCATATGGTAATTTAAATTTCCTCAAGTCCAGCTCACCCATTTTTCTCCCCCTTCCCAACTGTTTTTTACTTGCTGCCATTTTTGGAGTAGACACTTTCAAAACAGACTTTCACAAGCTACTTTATGTCATAGATTAGCAAGGAAAGTATTTGAATCGGCAGCCTGCAACCCAAATTTGGCACTTAGAAAGCAGCTGTGGGCAGCACGGTTTGCTGTGCTAACTTTAACCATCTTGGGTAGGACGGCGTTAACGCTGGTCTTGGGTAGGATGGCGTTAACACTGGTGAGTTTTTCTAGGGGGAAGGATCTGTGGTGCTGCATGTACACTGGCCTTAATGCTATTTTAAGGGCACTTTCCCTGATGACTTATGGGAAGGTTTATGGAACAGTCAGAGGATGTGGAATTGTTCTGAGCCACTGTTTAAAAAAAAGATTTTTCCATCATGTGAAAAATACTGAACATTTCTTGAAGGAGCAGTTGGGTCAGAATGACATTGTTCCGCTTCGGTGAATTTATTATCTTTCGGGAACATTAAGAAAAACCCACTAAGCATTGCTGTATTTATTAGCCCTGCATCATACTTTTGCTTTTCTTCTGATTGTCAGTGGCGTTTCTGTGGATGGTTTGTCTGCTTGTGCAGGTTCATCTCTTGTGTGATATTACCAGCACCTTTTCTTGACACGATGTGCAGAGATTCTTGACAATTTGGTCATCCTGGCTAAAAACCTTAGAATCGCTTGGAAGTCTGAACAGGTGCTGGGAGGCGGTGCGTTGTCTCTAGCAGGTCAGAGGATCGCTGGGCTCAGATGCAAAAATCACCCACTGGGTCAGCAGATGCTGTGGGGCAGCACTGCTGCTTCAGTGTGCTGCAGGCCGCCGGGGCACACTCGGATGCACCTTGGGTCGGTGCCCTGCATCTCACCGGCAGGGTGTCCACATGTATCACAAAAGCGCGCAGTTCAGAGAAGACCACGCCCCCCCCACACCCCTACCCCGGCTCCCAAACTGTCTCGTCAATGAGGCAGCAAGAGGCGCATCTCGTCTACTGCGTGCCCTGGTCGCTGCTGGAACTGGGAGAGGAGCTGTCCTTTCAACGCCACACAGGAAACAAACCGAGGCACCAGTGTTGTGCGGTGACGGTTTTGGAGTGCCTGGTTGGTGCGAGGGAAGGACACTGTTTATGGAGAGCACACGAGGTGGTGACAGCCGCTGTGGTCGTAAGGTGGGCCACCTGGACGTGGTGGACATCCCAGAGCAGACGGGGAATCATGAAAACAGCTCAACGTGGAGCAGAGCTCTTCTCAAGAGCACGGGTAGACCAGCTCCAGCTTGGTCGCCGACCAGGGCGGGAGTGGCCCTTCCAGCGGGTCCCTGGCATGGTCTGCAAGGATTTTGACAAACCGGGGCCTCACAGTTGCTGGTGACTCATGTGCCATGCAGGTGTCACCCCGTCGAAGGTCACAAACAAGCACATGTTGTTATCTAGTTCCTCACAAGTTCTTGTAACTTGCCTAACACTCCAGAGCCGAGTCCACACGCTTCCTGGCAGGAGGGTAAAGCGTGCGTTTTGTCTGGTGACGAGCAAGGCCGTGGTCTGTTCATCAGCAGTGGAAGCAGGGAAGGCAGCACCGTCGGGCAGGCCCATCTCAGGGAGGTTTGCCAGGTGCTAACCACCCCGCCCCGACTCGTTTCTCCACCGTCTGCGTCTTGAGCTTGGCTTGGACACGGTCGAAACCCTCACAGAAGCGTTGGGTTAGTGTCATCTTCCACTCCACTGAAGAGACCAGGCCTTGGGGCCGGGGTGGGGCCTGTGATGTGATGAGGCGGACAGGCTTTTGCTGGCCAGACTGCAGTCCCCCTTCTGGAAGGACGGCTGAGTCCCCAGCCTCTCCACGCCTGGGTTTCTCTCCCCGAGGTGGGGCGGAGCACTGGCCGTGGTGGTGAGCCTCGGGGATTTGCTTCAGGGCCGTCCCGGGCAGCCCCAGCTGTGTCTTCGTTTAACAGAATCAGGAGGGGCTTGGGGGGGCCTTCCTGGAACCCTGACACCAGTGATGGTCTCATTTCCATGGGAACTCGCATCGTCTCCAGACTCTGAGTTTCTGCCACACCGTGGTCATAAACCAGGATGTCTGGTTGTGGGTTTGAGCGATTAGGTTTCTAGAGCTTATCAGAATAGACATGGCAGGTTGCTATTTCATTCGGAGTGGTATTGCCTAAATATAGAATAGTGGCTTCATTGGTGAGTGAGGGCGTTGACTGAATGTGGAGAAGGCCCATGAAATCTCCACAGTGAAAGAAGGGTCGGGCTGAGAAGACAAGGCCAAGGCTGAGGCATGCCTGCTCCACCCCCACCCGCACATCTGTCTATTAATATTTCTGCTGCTTTATGACTTCTTGACTGTAATTTCCAGCAAACGTTTCTTGTTGCAGAGTACGGCGTTTGTGAAAACTTGCGGAAGCTGGAGATCACGGGCGTGTCTTGCCGAGACGTCTACGCGAAGCGTAAGTTAATCTGTCACCATCTCCTGTTAACTTGTTCCAGAAGCAGGTGCTCGGTGACGTCAGCCACGGAAAATAAAAGTCCACGGCCCTCAGCCCGCAGGTCTGCTCTCAGATACCCTTTAAATCCAGTCTTGACATGGTAGAGACAGCGCTGGTAGGAACAGCACTGAGAAGGTCGGGGGCCCTCTTCTCCGTTTCTGAGTGAATCAGGACCCTGACTTTGCAGCGCAGGTGGATGAAGGTGTCTTTCCTCTGGGAAGCGTGGCTGCCCTGGAAGCAACTCTGGTGTGCTTGGAGGTGCCCGTCTCTCTAGGTCCCAGGCCCGCAGCCTGGTTGGAGACGTGGACACCAGGAGCGACTGTGACATGCAGCCGTGACAGCTGCCAGGGCCCCTCCCCGCCACCCTGACCGCACCAGCCCCGGCCCTTCCTTGGCTTGTTTCCTGCGGGCACGTTGAGTCTCCCAGCGCCCCCATTTCTTGTCCCCGCCCCTTTGCTTTCCAGAGTCGCCAGCAACGCTCCGTGATGCCTAGAGCCCCCGGCCCCAAGCACCTCTCTGCTGGCCCTTCCTCAGGGCCCTTTGCGTGAGGCTGTGAGGGTGTCTGTTGGCACTGACGTCGCCCAGGGGCAGCGGGCACACCGTCCCGCGGGGAGCAGCCCGCCTGTCCCTGCCCGGCGGGGTGTGGCGTGTTCGTTAACCCTCGGGGCTGGGTAGTTAGGGACGGGGTAAGAAGGGTCATGACGGCCCTCTTCTCTTTGGCCTAAGGTTGACCTGTTGACCTCTCTGAAAAGGACCTTAAGTGTTCATCTTAAAACCATCTTGGTAGATTTTGGCTGACACATTCTTTTGAACTCTGCAGCAGTTCTGCACCGAACACTTAGACCAGATGGTGCTTCTTACTTAAGCACCCAGAGGCTGGGGACCGGGCTCCTGCTCGGGAAATCCTGTGATTCAGGATGGAGGGCCTTCCCGGGCCAGGCTGCTGGGTGGGAGCCAGCGTGCTGGAGGCTTCCTTCCAGGGCCAGGGGCTTGCTCGTTGGCGTCGCTTGCTGTGTTCCCTCTTTCCAGTGGGTTTGCTGCTCTCAGAGCCCCCCTGGGAGACGCCTCTCCCCCTGTGTCCCGCATCCCCCGCACAGGGAGAGCGTGGACTTCTGCCGAGCATCGGCTCTGTGGGGAGACAGCCCGGGGGGGCGCAGTCGGTCCCTGAATCTGGGCTGATTTCTTCATGCCATCAGACTTCTCTCCACCTCGATCCCGTGGCCATTTGGGATGTTGGATTGGCCAGTGTTCCTGGGTTAGAATTTGCTCACGAGTGGGGAGATCTCCTGTTGGAGGCTCTAAGTTCTTCGTGGACCTTCCCCGGCCGCCATGGGCACGTGTGGTTCTCGATGTTGGCGCTCGGCTGTGCCTTCAAGGCTGTTGCCCCCTCCCACCTTCTCTGGGAACCCTGTGTGTCCCAGCCCAACTTCTGCCACCTCCCAGTGTCCCCTTCTCCCCACTTGCCGAGGGGCTCGGCCTGCATCCTCACCCACCCTCAGACGCCATCCCGACCCACCGCCCCTCTCCACGCCCCCGTGCCCCTGTCCTTGGTCCTGAAGCCCAGGGCAGGGCTGGTCTGCGCAAGGCCTCCCGCTCTTCCTTCCCTGTGCAGGTTTGCACTTTGGTTTCTTCTCTGGCCTCTGCTTCGTGTCCCACCCACCCAAGAGAATGCGTGTCTCCAGGGGAGGTGGGTCTTGGGGCCCGAGTGGTCACGTCTCGTGAAAATGTAACTCCTTCCTGTCTTGTGGTCTCAGTGGTGAGAACAGTGCCACTTTGAATCCTGCAAAGCCCGGAGTTCCAGGGGAGGAAAGGTGGTTGTGTCCCCTTCCCTCCCCTCCCGCCCTCCATTCTGGGGGTGCCCCCAGGGCCCCGCTCCACTCTCGGCTCCAGCGTTGCTTCCCAGAGCAGAGAATCCAGGAGGCCGCCCTCGCGATGGGCGTCGTGTCCAAGTCAGGGGCACACTCCGCACAGGAGTCCCTGTGAGCGCCCAGAAACGAGAGGTTCCTGGCTTTTGGGACGGTCAGCTGTTTCCATGAGGATCTAATATGAGAAGTCCTTATCATCTCACTGCTTTTTGAGTTTGTTAGGCCATTTGATGATACCCTCTCAAGGCAACTTGAGTTCTCTCTAAGAGTTGTAAGCCCTCAGTATACTCCTGGAGGGAGGCAGGTGCTCACACCTGCTGGGTGTTGGGGGCTGAAGCTCCCAGAGGAGAACACGTGTGAGAAAGAAGGCCCCCATAGAGCTCATCTCAGCTGTGGGCAGAGGGGTTGCTGGGGCCTTGGGGGCCTCTGTCTTTTGGAGGGGACGTCTGGACACAGGTGGATGGGCAGGTGAGCAGGAGAGAGGGGGAGGTCCAGGTGGGCCAGGGAGAGGGCACGAGGGCCTCGGCGAGGTCACAGGCAAAGGAGGACATCTGGAGACTTCTTTGACTGCTGGCTCTCCACCCCTTGAACAGGGTTGCCAAATCCAGAGACTGGTTCATATCATCTGTTATCAGCACCCCAGAGCGTTTGATCTGCCCCGGCCAAAGCGAGCTTCAGTTTTCATTTTCACAGTGCAGGAACTGTGTTTTTGTGAATTTGCTTTGAAGGCCTTATCCAGGAGAAAATCACTTAGCTTCTGGAATAGGTGGTAAAGACAGTCGCTCCTAGTTCCTGCTTAGATGGTAGAGTCAGCTACCTCAGTCCAGGGATGAAGGGGTCTGATTGAGTTAGGAGGCTGGCAGACACTGTCCTTTGTCAAAAACAAAACACACACATGCAGCAGGTGAAGGACAATGCCAGGTGTGCAGCGGGCAAGCTGGGGATGCTAGTTGGGGCACAGGGTTCCCCACACAGTCACCCCAAGTATCTGTGAGCTGCGACCTCTGCTCTCCCACCTCGGTGAGCCCCGCCGATTGTGGTGGGTGATGGGGAGAGAGCCCGGAGGTGGTCCCGAGCAGGCCTGCCATCATGAGCTCCTGGGGTGGATCACTGACTGACAGGAACACCTGTCACCACGGTTCCTTCTGGCCAGGCCTGCCTCCTTGGCAACCGCTTGCCTCCCAAGGTTCTGGGGGTCGAGGATGTAGGGAAGCGTGTGATGTCGGTGAGGGACAGGTGTTGAGTCCTGTGAAAATGGTTTCTACAGTCGAGGAGGCAGAACCATCTTCAGCCCTTTCCCTGCTGTGTCTGTTCAGGTATAAACCCTCGTGTGAAGTCGGGCCGTTTCATGAAAATTCTTCCCGATTTCGAGCACATGGAATACAGAGATGTTTACACCTGCCGTACGTATCTCCTGCTGGCTTCCGCTTTTGTGGGCAAGCAAGACCGAGAAGCTGCATGGATAGGGCCTCTCACTCACAGCACGAGACAGCTTTGGTCCCGAGAGCGAGCTGACCTCCTTGGCTTTTGCTGGTTTTCACTGCTGCAGTGTCCTCCGTGGCTTGGCACAACCACGGTCACTCTTGAGTGGCGACTCCAGGGCGGCTGCACAGACGGGCCGGGTGTCCGCAGCAGCTTTGGGTTTTTGGGTTGTACCAAGCAAGATCACCACGTTGCTGTGCATTTTAACATTTATCGCTTCTTGAGACAGAGTAGAAGCCTCAAAACCTTTCTATTCCAAAATGGAACGTAAGCATTCACATCTAGGCTTTATTAGTCAATCATGTTTTCACAGCATTTGTCAATTCAAAGAGTTTACATACACACACACAACAAAAGTGTGTAGAGACAGTTGATTATTTAGGTCCTGACTCCTCCTTCGATTGGCATTACTTGAGCTCTGGAAACTTGCTAAGCCACATGCCATGGGTGATGAATGCTGTCCCTGCCTTTTCTTGGGTTGGGCCGAGATGCACTGAAAGCTGTTTTTTCTTTTCTTTAAGTTATTAATTTTGTTTACTTATTTTTGGCTGCGTTGGGTCTTCGTTGCTGTGCGCGGGCTTTCTCTAGGCGCAGCGAGCGGGGGCTGCTCTTCATTGCGGTGCGCGGGCTTCTCATTGCGGTGGCTTCTCTTGTTGTGGAGCACGGGCTCTAGGTGCGCGGCTTCAGTAGTTGTGGCACGTGGGCTCAGTAGTTGCGGCCTGCGGGCTCTAGGGTGCACAGGCTTCAGTTGTTGTGGCTCGTGGGCTTAGTTGCTCTGCGGCATGTGAGATCTTCCCGGACCAGGGATCAAACCTGTGTCCCCTGCGTTGGCAGGTGGATTCTTAACCACTGCGCCGCCAGGGAAGTCCTGAAAGCTGTTTTTACGTTTCAAGAAGCACAGGGACACCCCTTCTGCTCTTTGCTCCCCGCCCTCCGAGTGCTCCTCATGTCAGTGTTGCCACCGTGGAGCAGACCCACTTCTGAGTCTTAGAGGTGCACGGTTTCGGGACTTCCCTGGTGGTCCAGCGGTTTAAGACTTCGCCTTCCAATGCAGGGGGCTTGGGTTCAATCCCTGGTCAGGGAGCTAAGATCCCGCATGCCTAGCGGCCAAAAAAACCGAAACATAAAGCGGAAGCAATATTGTTACACAGTCAATAAAGACTTTAAAACTGGTCCACATCAAAAAAGATCTTTAAAAAAAAAAAAAAGAAGTGCCTAGTTTCTAACAAAACCTACTCAGAGTAGAGGGAATAGAGTCGTTTGTGGATTTTCTCCTAACCCCCATCAGACTCCAGCCACCTAGCTGCCATGTGCTGGCTGGCCCCGTTTTACTCAGGGGGTTATCCTGGGGTCCGGACGGGGCTGCCCGGGTGTGGGCAGCATGTTTTGGGGTGGTGTCTGGGCTAACAAACCCACCTGGTGTGTCACCTAGGCCCCGGGGGGAGGCGTGTGGGAGCGATCACCACAAGTCTGGGGCTGGGCCGGCTGGCTATGAGGACGCGAGTTCTGTTCTTTTCCCTGCCATCTCGGCAGTAGGCTGTCTAGAACATTTTGTCACGGACTGCGCTGCTCTCCCTGCTTAGCAGTCAGTGAGCCCCGGTGCCTTCTCCAGCCCCACGGGAGAGATGGTGACGGAGCGGGTATTGATAAGAACAGCGGATCAATGGCACTGGCTGTGCTGACGGGAACTGGGTGCCGCGGGATTTTTGATACAAGCAGACAAGCACTTAGAGGTCCATTATGTCACACCGCTGTCACAGGCTTCTTCTGGAACAACAGCGCATCTGGAACTTAATAGCATAGGGCTAGTGTGGAATTCTGACCCACCTCTGGGGGTGGCCGGGACCTAGGAAGCACCTAGAGTTGTTTTGGGGGGGGTTCTTTTTGTCCCCAAGCGGTGGCCAGAAGCTTCCTGCAGCTGATGAGGACAAGTCCTGAGTCCAGACTTTCTACCATGCTTCTAGGAGACCACGTCCAGAGTGTCTGGACTAGAGCCACATACCGTGATGCCCTCCAGTTGCTTGTAGCTGTATTGCAGACTTGTTTTAATTGGGGACTACTGTCCCATTGAGGTGTGAGTGTAGTTTTAAAAGTACAGTAGAAAACTTGAAAGATCTAGAGAACATAATGAAAATAACCAGTTGTCAGCATTGGTTGCCTTTCTCTGTGGACTGGTCTGTACATCAGTGAAAAACTTACATGCATGAAAAAAAAAACCAGTTTCAACTGAATTTGAAACCTCTGTATGCCCAGGTGTTCTGTGTTCCAGTGTCCTAGTGTGTCCTAACCGAGGGCAGCTCGGAATCCATCCTCTGACACTCACCAAAGCTCCAGAGACGTGTGCTGTGGCAACTGGCTTGTAAGGAACGAGGCCCTGGGGCTGTTCCTCATCCACGTGTGCTCTTCCTAGAGCCGTGGGGCCTCGTGTCCCCTGGTCCCCTGAAGTCCTCTGCGCCACGTTCCCCTGGACCCGAGAGCGGATGTCTCCCCACAGCCTTGTGGCCCAGATCAGCTGCTCTTGGTGTGTGTATGTAGCTTCCTGATAGTCTTGATAATCCATGTCTGTAAGGTGCCGGGAGTGTCCTAGGGGATATATTGCCTTTACGACGGGTCTAACACGTGTCTGTGTGTGCTAATCGATGGTGACTGTCCGAGTGCACTTTGAACTTAAAAATAACGTCGTGTACCTGTAGGGCTCTGGGTTTTGAGGTTCACACCCAGCATCTTGGCAGTGCTTCAGATTGCTCGAGTAGGTACTAGGAATTTGGTGGAACACCCCCCACCCCTCCACTGGTGAGGAGACGGACACACCACTTTTAATCCTCAGGTGCAGATAACACAGGGTAGAGTCTTTGGAGGGGAAGGCCCCTCCAAAGTCCAATCTGCCAAGTGGAGCCAAGAACACATTGCAGGATGGTTACTGAGGAAGGAGGGAGACCATCGGTAAGAATAAAACAGAAGGGTGCTCCTGGAAAGGGCAGTGGGGCACCAATGGTATGTACGTCTGAGAGAGGAGAGACCCTCTGCTGATTATGTGTCTATGGAATGTTTCTCCTGATTTTGTTCTGTGTATTGATTTTGTATCCTGCAATGTTACTGAATTCATATATCAGCTCTAATAGCTTTTTGGTGGTGTCCTTAGGATTTTCTATATATAGTATCATGTCATCTGCAAATAGTGACTGTCTTACTTCTTCTTTTTCAATTTGAATACCTTTTATTTCTTTTTCTTGCCTAATTGCTCTGGCTAGGACTTCCAATCCTACATTGAATGAAAGTGGGGAGAGTGGGCAGCCTTGTCTTTCAAAAGATTTCAGCTTTTCATTTTGAGTGTGATACTGGCTGTGGGTTTGTCATACATGGCCTTTACTGTGTTGAGGTACATTCTCTCCATACCCATTTGTCATAAATGGATGTTGAATTTTGTCAAAAGCCTTGTCTGCATGTATTGAGATGATCATGTGATTTTTTTTAGCCTTCATCTTGTAAATGTGGTGTAGTACATTGATTGATTTGCGGATGTTGCACCACCCTGGCATCCCTGGGATAAATCCCACTTGATCATGGTTTATGATCCATTTTGGTTTGCTGATATTTTGTTGAGGATTTTTGCATCTATGTTCACAGGACTCTTGGCCTGTGATTTTTTTTTTATCGTGCTCTCTGTGTCTGGTTTTAGTATCAGGGTAATGCCGGCCTCATAGAATGAGTTTGGAAGTGTTCCCTCCTCTGATTTTATTCTAATTACCAAAAGCTTCTAGCAAGTGGCAGGAGATACCATTAGTTGCGTGTATGATTTTCCTTTGGGCAAGAAACCTCAGTTCTGCAGCGACAGATGTGGTGATTCAAGAAAGATGTTCTGGCCTTGCTGGGTGGTGGGCCGCTGTCCCGAGCGTGGGTGGGCAATGGCAGCTGCCGGGAGGACAGCAGCGAAGCGACCGCTCGGTATCAGAGCATATGCTGTGCAAGGAGAGCTGGATCTTTTGGGTTGGGTGTTGTCCAGTGTATCACAGTTTCCCAGTTGGCTTGTTAAGTGACCCTTCCTGTTGGCAGATGAGAACCCTGACTAGGACTCTTTTCCTGTTAGCTCCTGAGCTGAGCCGTCCCTTAGCCATCTTGGACTATTGTTCCTATTTTGGGGAGTAGGAGGGTTGCGTCAGAGCCAGGGGTGCTTTTCTGATCACAGCCTTGCTGACCTCGGGGATCGGTGGTTGGAAGAGTCTGAGCTGGTGCTCATCCTGGAAGGCCGAAGTCCTGCTTCGTGGGGCTGAGAGCAGGAGTGTTGTCGTTATTCTGACTGAGTTTAGGTGTGATTCTCTGGTGTTTGGGCCGCCTTGCCCACGAATGCCTGGCTTCTGTGGTCTCCTAAGAGCTGGGCCCTTTGAGCACGCCTGTCTCGGACAGGAAAGCACCGAAGGGTCTGACCCAGTCCACTTTGCTGTCGTAGGTCCCAAGCCCGCCGTCTGCACCTGAGCCGGTGTCATTGGGACTTAATCCCGTTTACTCTCCTGCATGGTCAGCGGTTGTTTGGAAACAGCGTCGGGAGGGCTTGTTGAGCTGGGATCTGCTTCCAGGCCAGGAGCCCTGGGGTGTGGTCAGCGCCTGGGCCAGGAGGTGCCGTGGGTTCTGTCTTAAGCCCGCAGGCCCCTTGTGTGCCCTGGGCAGGGCCCGGGTGCGGGTCAGAGGAGAGCACAGGGGCCGGTGCCTGAGCTCATCGTGCTCCTTACCTCCTGTGGTGGTGACACCTTAGAGCTGCCCTCCCCAGCAGGCCCCGGGCACAGAAGGTTGCCGTGTGGACAGGCTGCCCTCCCACTCCTGACACCTAGAGTTTCGTGTGACTCAAGTGGACTCCTTCTGTCTGAGTGCTGCCTGCACTTGTTGAGTCTTTCAGGTCACTTCTGCCGGACTAACTCTGAGACTTCTTACAGAATGCGTTATAAAACACAGGTGTCACGTGGCCTTAGGAACTCCCGTGCCTCACAGTCCAGCGCACGACGTTGGTCTCTCACCACCGCTCGGATTGTCCTGGGTGGGCCCAGGCTGGGCGAGCCAGCGTCGTGTCAGCGGGAGCGAGGGGCACACCCGAGTCTTCTAATGGGCACAGAGCTTAAAATCCAGAGACAGTTGCTGCTCTAAGCACACATGGGAGGCTGAGCTTTTATTTCAAAGAGATGTTGCTTTTAAAGCAAAACAAAGAACTCCCCTTTGGAAGTTGCTGAGTCTGTGGCATATTCTTTGAACAGTCTTTCCAGGGGCTTCGAGATCAGATTGATTGATCTTGGAAAGAACCAGACGT
The DNA here is from genome assembly GCF_002837175.3 of Physeter macrocephalus. NCBI lineage: Eukaryota > Metazoa > Chordata > Mammalia > Artiodactyla > Physeteridae > Physeter > Physeter macrocephalus. Next base: position 53,737,971 of record NC_041230.1, on the reverse strand, counting down.
TGCCAGCAGTCAAGATGGGAGATGAGGGGAGGGGAGACGAGAGAAGACCATGCTGTATAGGCCCATTTAATTTTCTCTCCGCTATTTTATCGTGAAATTTAAAAAACACACAGAAAAGTAGAAAGAATTGTGCAGTGAACACCCGTTTACCCGAGTCCATAGCACCCTGCTCCACTTCACTCCCACACACCCGTCCATCCGTCCATCCTGTTTTGCGATGCATTTCAGGGTAACTGGTAGCCATCAGTTGATTTCACCCCTAAACACCTGAGTGTGTGATGCACTGTCTGAGTTCAGTATTTGTTTATGGCTCCCGACCCTGCTTATTACTGCTTGTTTAACAAACACAAAACCCATCAGGGTGTGGCCGTAAAATAGCCACTGACTTTAATGTGTGTCTTGTAAACCGACTCAGAGGATTGCATACAGGATGAGTGGCAGGCGCCCTGCAGACCGTCAAGGCTCGTTTAGAGAAGTGTGTCTTTAGGCTGAAACCTTGGGGAACAGCTGGTATTTTCCCACCAGCCGTCTGCATGCCCTGCAGGCTTGGGATGGTTCTGGCCTCACATTCCTCTTCTCTGTACCCCAGACCAAGGGGTGGCTGGAGAGCTGCTGTCTGGGCTCAGGTCCCTCTGGGCCCTGCTGCTTGGTCTTCCTTCCTGAAGTCTGTTGTGATGATGCCGCTCCAGCACTTGGAGACCATCCATGGCTCCCACTGGGTATTAGCTAGGGTTTTCAGACACAGAACCAATTGCTTCATATATAAAGAGATTATTATAAGGAATTAGATCGCACAGCTATGGAGGCTGACAAGTCCCGGGATCTCCAGTCAGCAGGCTGGAGACCCACAGGAGCTGATGGTGTAGTTCCAGTCTGAAATCCGGCAGCCTCCAGACCCAGGAAGAGCCCATGTTTCAGTTCGAATCCAGAGGCTGGAAAAGACCAATGTCCCAGCTCAACGCAGTCAGGCAGGAGAAAATTCCCCTGCATTTGTGGGAGGGTTAGCCTTTTTGTCCTCTTCAGGAAGAGCCCATGATTTAGTTAGAGTTCGAAGTTAGAAAAGACTGATATCCCAGCCTGCAGCCAGGCAGGAGGAGCGTCTCCTTACTGGTGGGAGCACCAGCCTTCTTCTGCTCGGGCCTTCGACTGATTGGACAAGGCCCACCACACTAGGGAGGGCAATCTGCTTTCTCTGTCCACAGATTTAAATGTTAATCTCATCTGGGAACACAGACATACCAGAATAATGTTTGACTAAGAATGTCTGGTCCCCCCATGGCCAAGTCCAGTTGACATATAAACTTTACCACCACACACTGGCTGCAGAGAGACCCCAGACCCTGAAGCTGGCAGGCAGGGCCCTGCATGAGCTGGTTGTCTTCTTTGTGCAGTTTGCTCATTCTTTCACTTGTTCACTGTTCACTCAACAAATACACGTGCAGAGGAAATGGAAGTGAAGGGCTCTTCCCAGGGCATTTACTGTGCTGGCCATGGCCCTGCAGTGGGGTCTCAGGTCGGCATTAGGTGCCCTTTTCTCCCGTTGCCCTCAATGAATATCCATGCACTGCTTTTGAAATAAGGGGGAATGTGTGTGTGTGTGTGTGTGTGTGTGTGTGTGTGTGTGTGTGTGTTTGAAAGAAAGACAGATGACCCAATTAAATCTTACTCTACAGCCCCACGATGTTTTGGACTCTGCCCATGGTAAAGAATCTCACATCTCCTCCGTTGAGTAGACTGATGGGAGGGGAGGTTCATTGCTTCACAAGGGCGCCCACTGCACGTCCTTCGAGGCAGCAGTTCCCTGTCATTGGAGCTGATACGCAGAGGCTGGGTTTCAAAATGACCCAGTTGTCTGTTACATTTTTACTCTTAGAATGATTTAGACACTTGTAAGAGTTGCTCGAATCCACATTTGTTTGCAAGGCTCTGTTACGAGCCTTCGTGAGGGATGTCTTCACATGTCCCTCCTCCTCTTCCTCACGCCCTTTCCTCCGATTACTGACTGTAAAGTGAAGATCAGCTGGCTCTACAATGAAGTCCTGTCCTCTCTCTCTCCCTGTAGTGCTTCACCGATACAGACACATTTTAGGACTGTGGCAGCCAGATATCGGGCCGTATGGAGGACTGCTGAATGTGGTGGTAAGTCCCGGAGCGTCGGGCCTGGGTTCTTGCGGATGGGACTGCGTCCTCCTTCCAAGGGGCAGGCCAGTCGTTCACAAAGACTCATTGGGCCAGGTTTTATTTTCTAAACAAGCAGAGATTCATTTTAAGTGGCTCTTGGCTTCTGCCACGTCCCCGAACTTCGTGATGACGGGATGCCTTCCCCGGTCCCTGCCTCTTGGGCATTGAGGGCCGTCGGCCTTCACACCCCTGGGACACTCCAGTGTTGGTTTGTGCACTGGTTCGTTGCCCTACATCAGGGGTCTGCAGGCTAAAAGAAAAGGAGGCCGCGTGGGGCCCTCGGAGGCTGGCCCTAGGCAGAAAGCCCATGCCAGGCCCTCTCCACCCAGGGACCAAGTGGCATAGGCTTGGTGTCCTGGCAGGTGTCTGTCCCTTCTCTTCAGGCTTGCCCCCTGAGGTCTACAAGCAGCATTTTAACTTTACTTTATTCAGTCTTTATAGCTGGTCTCAGCAGGAGGGGCTGTTTGATACAAGCTCCTTGGTCGTAGCCAGGAGAAGAGTCTTCTGGTTTTAATTTTTATATGCTTCTTGGTCACTTGCCTAGAAGCATATTAGAATAGCGGCTCATTTTGGGGTCCATTTGAGAAACTCAGATTTGACTTTTCTTGGGCTTAACTTGTGTCGGCGTCTAGCAGGATGCAGCCCTGGCCGGTGCTCTTGCCAGGCGCGAGTGGTGCCTCTGGGACAGAAGCCGGGACCTGAGTCGGGCCATTGTACTTGCTGAGCTCTGGGCAGGGGCCTGGCCTTGATGTTGCCGTAGCTGATGGTGCAGGGAAAACACAGCCAGGTGCCCTCTGGCCGGAGCTGCACACGCGCTCGGCAGGCCAGAAGCCGAGTCCAGGGGACTGGCCGCAGCTCGTGTCACGGCTCGCGCGTCTGCCTCTCTGTGGCCGTTGGGGCCCCCAGGGAGCCTCACTGTGGCCTCCCCCGAGCGTGATTCACGTAGGCCACGGGGTGACTGGTTACTTTGTCACTCTGTATTTTGCTCACCAGGTGGGGTTTGGGCAGGGATAAATATTGCTTCATATTCTTTATAATTTGGTGGAAACATCTGTGAAGAAACTCGCTTTACATTTGTTATGTTTAATCTCACTGGGGAAGCCTTGCTTTTAGAACATTCTCACAGGGGCCAAGACACAGCTCCCAGCGTGGGCAGGTTCTTTCCTTTCTTTTCGTCGGGGAGGGTGATAATTGTTTGTCTTACTGGCAGTGAGTAATAGAGTTAAAAAAAAAAAGAAAAAGGCTTCTGAAAGCAGGGGATAATTAGGGGAAAACGAGCCCATGACAGAACACCGCCAATTGGCTCTTGTCTCAGACGGTTAGCGATTAAGTTCTCTCCTCTGTCGCTAGAGCCGGAAGCTGTGAACGTAGTCTCCCCCAGGAAGGCAGGAGCGACTGCTGGGGCATCCCAAGTGGGCTATAGAGGCCACCCTCTCCCCTCCACTGAGAACGTGCCTGGAGACTGCCCCCTCCTTTGACCTGATCACCACTTTTATCATTTGCCATTTTGAACACATACGAGGGTAGTGGGAATGGCAGGGTGAGCGCCCACAGACGCCCACCTCCTGGACTCAGAGGTTGGCTGTAGTGTGCCAGGTTCCTGGTGTCTGTCTCTGCCCCTTTGCCTTTTCTTTTCAGTATTTTAAAGCAAATCCCAGGCCCGTGTCAGTTCATGTTTGTACTTCGGTGTGGATCTCTAACCATGTGGGTGTTTCCAACGTTCCCACACATGTGAGGTCCTGACCACACCTCACAGCAGTGGCAGTAATTCCTGGATTACCTGAGACCCAGTCCACGCTTGAGGCTCCCTGACCGTCTCAGAACTGCCTTCGACAGCTGGCTTGTTCACATGAGGATCTAACCAGGCCCTCGTGCTGCCTGGTTTGTTTTGCCTCCTGCGTCTCTTCTGTGGAAAGCAGTACCCCCGTTTTCCTCTGGTCAGTTGCCCTATTGGGTGTCACACTTTCTGGATCATTCCTGCTTCTTTCTTATGTCTTTTAGCTTGTGCTCCCGGCACCTACCCACCCCCACTTCATAGCTGGAAGTTCTCTCTAAAAGGTTTGCTCGGATTTGGGGCTAACCACTATATTTTCTATTAAAACATTTAGTTACTTTTTCAGCTTTATTTAGGTATAATTGACAAAACTGTAAGATATATAAAACGTACATTGTGGTGATCTGATCTGATGTACAAGTACACCGTAGAAGGATTCTCCCGTCTAGCTAATTAACGTACCCATCACCTCACATTTTTATGTTTTTTTGAGGGGTGGGGAGAGCACTGAGTTGTATTTCTTAGTAGATTTCACTGATATAGCGGTGTCATCCACTTTAGTCACCATGTTTCATGTTGCATAAACCACTGTTCGATTAACACACACTGGTGGGCGGGGCCGCGCTCGTCCTGCTGCGCTGGATGGGGCCCCAGGGTCCCCGCGGGACCGGGGTGTGGAGGCGGGAATGGTCCTCGTGGTGATCTGGGGGGTGCGGAGGCCGAGCCTCAGCCTCCCGCTCCCCCGTGTGTGGACCTCTGCACAGGTGGACGGCTTGTTCATCGTTGGCTGGATGTACCTGCCTCCGCATGACCCTCACGTGGACGACCCGATGCGGTTCAAGCCCTTGTTCCGAATCCACCTGATGGAGAGGAAGTCGGCCACGGTGGAGTGCATGTACGGCCACAGGGGGCCCCACAACGGCCACGTCCAGGTGAGCACGCGGGGCAGCGTGTGCAGGTAAGGGGCTGGGTCTCCTCACTTCTTCCCGGGCCTGCTGCCAGCTGTTTGCCAGGGTCTCCCCAGCTGCGCACCGCGCCCGTGCCGGTCAGCAGGAGCGGGAAGCGGGCCCTGGCCCGGCCCTTCTGTGCGCTCTTTATGCTGCTGTCACTCCTCAGAGATTCACTTGCTGGAGCCTCCCCGGATTCTGTCTCTGGTTAGAACCGATTGGCCTTCCAAGCGAGATTCCTCACTGTTCGTTTTTCTCCTCTTCGCAAGGGCGTCAGCTTGGAACCAGACGTTCTGCTCTCGGATGTGGGCCTGGCAGGTGGCCAGCCCGCGAGCAAGCCTGTTCTCTGTCTCAGTGGGAGAGCGCCAGCCCCTTTGGGCTGCTCTCGGGCGCCCCGGGGGACAGCGACGCCTGGCCCCCTGGGAGGGAAGCGTGTGCTCGGGGGGGTTCCGGCCTTCCTCCTTAGACCAGCCGCGATCCGGTGTCCACCTGGGCTCCTGTAGATGCGTGGGATGCCTGGGTGCGGAGGAACTGGTGCGCGCCTGCTCTGCTGGGGGTTAGGGGCTGACCGTTACCCTTTCTCCTTGTTGTGGACGCTCAAGATCGTGAAGAAGGACGAGTTCTCCACCAAGTGCAACCAGACGGACCACCACAGGATGTCTGGTGGGAGGCAGGAGGTGAGGCCGGACCCTCCTGTCCTGCGGGGCAGCCGAGAGGGTGGGTGGTTTGAAGGGAGGGCCGCCTCCTGGGCTCATGCTGGCGCCGTGGGCGTGTGTGCTGGGCCCAGGTTCCGAGTCCCCACCACCCTCAGGGTGAACGGGCCGAGTAGAAATAGTTCTCTGCCTGGTTCTCCGTCGCCCCTTTGACAAGAGGCCCACGGGCGGTGGGGTCTCTTCCTGGATGTGAAGTGCAGGAAGACCAGAGGCCTTTATCGGCGTGAACCCCATGGTGGAGGCTCCCAGGTCACAGCCACGTGGCGGGTGAGCCTGCCTGAGTGAGTGTCTTTGGGTTTCCTTTCCGCACGAGTAATCTCACATCTCCTTTGAGTTCTAGTTACACCACCATCTCGAAACATTGTTAGGAAAACCTCGGACCTTTAAATACGGGATGCTCGTGGCAGCTTGCGTTTATTTGTCGGGTGCATCTCTTGGCGTTTCTGAGTCTGCTGGGTCCCTGGTAGCCAGGGGTCTGCGGGGAGACAGCGCAGATGGAGAGTACACACGTGCTGCTTGGAATCTGTTGAGGGTAAACGAGGCCCTTGTTTTCCCAAATGCATGGTATGTGACGATGATGGTAATGACGTGCCTCCTTCCCTAATAACGCCGTCATTCACGGTCTCACATACAACCACATACACATCAGTGGCTGCTCCAAGTCCACGTTTAAGTGAAACACGTCGACAACATATCTTCCAAGAATAGAACCTCCTCGGCCGTTGAGACCGTAAAAGGGCCATGTAATGGATTTCTGGAAATACGCACTCTGGGATCAGAGAAAGTTCCTGTGAGCCAGCTGCCGTGTGTGGCCTCACCAATTTGGAGACGGAATGGTGTTTTTTCTCATTATGAAGGTAATAACATGCTCCTTGTGGAAACTAGAAAAACACCTAGAAGTTAAGGTGAGAATAAAATGCTTTGTTGGAATCCTGACTTTGGTGGTTAATTTGCATTCCTCTTGTGTCTGAGGCTAAGATTAGTGTCCTGTGGTTCCTTTTCTGTGAAATCTGTGTTCATATCCTTTGCCTGGTTCTGTTTGGTGTTGTTATGTTTCTAATTGATTTGTAGGAGCTTTCATCCCGTGAGGAAGTGAACCCTTCAAGATATGAGATGCAAATATCTTTTCCTCCTTCATTCTTTTGTCTTTTGGTTTGATATGAGGTATGTTTTCACTTGTGGAATTTAGTTTTTAATTTTTATATTTGCAGTTGTATCTGTCTTTTCCTTTTGTTTTTTGGCCACACTGTGTGGCTTGCGGGATCTTAGCTCCCCGACCAGGGATCAAACCTGGGCTCTCGGCAGTGAAAGCGCAGAGCCCTAACCACTGGACCGCCAGGGAGTTCCCCTTCCTTAATAGCTTCTTAGTTTGATGTCATCTTAAAATCCTTTCCCCACTTTGAAATTATACTTACAGGCGAGCTCGTGGTTTCATTTTCACGCGTTTGTTTCCCACATTTATCGCTGGTTCTGTGGGTTTATTCTGTAGGGTGAGCTTCAGCCCGCCTTGGCTGTAGTGCAGGTACCCCTCAGTCACCCCAGCACTGGTGCTGAGTGATCCAGATTTTCTCTACGATTCAAAACGCCATCTTTGTCCTGTGCTGCCATTTGAATTTGATTTTCTTCAGGTAGATCTTGCACGTTTGTTGTAAAGTGTCTGGTCTTTTGTTGCTGTTGTAAGTGGACTCTTGGCTCTCATATCTTTCAGCGGGTGATTTTATATAAAAAGCTGTTGCATATTAATTTTGTACCCACCCATCTTACTACCTTCTCTTTCATTTATGAGCATCTTTGAGTTGATTACCTTGAGTTTTCCAGGATAATACTGATTATCTGCAGATAATGACATTTTCTTCTTCCTTGACCCCTTGTGGTGAGGACAACACCCTTGTCTAGTGGTGGGTGTGGTTCACATGGTCCTGTCCTGAGGCAGCAAGATGGCCTTGGGGTCAAGATATACATTATTAGGCTAGGGATGGAGTTGTTTATTCGTGTTTTATTAAGAGGGCTTTGTTTGTTTTAATTGAGAAATGATGTTGAATTTACCAGTTTTTTTGAGCCTCTGTGGAAACCATCAGGTGATTTTTTTTCCCCTTAATTTAGTAACGTGATGACTTATGTTAATAGATTTCTAACCACTTTGAAGTCATGAGAAGAGTCTTGTTTGATTGTGGGGTACAGTTCTCTCTGCTCTTGGATGCTCTTTGATCCTGTTTTATTTAGGACTTCTGCCTTGATGAACGGGCTTGGTCTAACATTTTTTGTGCTGTCTTTGGCTTTAGGAGCAGTCTTTCGTTGGCTTCTAGAACTGGGGAGCCTTTCTTTTCTCTCTAGGCCTCGGAATCATTTAATAGTGGGCTTGGGACTCCTGCCGGGTTGGGGTGGGGAGATGCGCGATGCCGCGCGCGTCTGCAGGCAGGGCAGGGGCTGGGCTGCCTGAGGTGCCGAGGGATCCACCTAGAGTCATGGGGGCAGGGGGGCTTGCTGTCTGAGGCACAGTCGCTCTGTCCATCTCAGTGGCCCGGGGCCGCTTTGCTGGCTCCTTGTGCTGTCTCCCGTGTCCCTCCCTCTCGCCCTCCAAGTGGGGAGCTGGGGGACTGGGGGACGGGTTCTCCCGTGGATTCCTGTGTCAGCCTGAAACATCTTCACCCTCTAGCTGAATCTTTCAGACCCAGAGCGTGACTTCAGGCTCCAGGGAGAGAGGAGGAGCCGTGAGGTGGGCACTGCCGTGTGTCCTGACAGCTCTGAAAAGAGGTGAAAGACTCAGCCCCGGATTCCGGGCTGCTCTGTGCTCTGAAGGTTGATAGTCACTTAAAATTCTGGGCCACAAGGGTGCTTCCCAACGGAGTGGAGCACTCCTGGTGGCCTAGGAGGGTCGGAAGGTGAGCGGGCCTTGCTTATCACTGTCCCCAGGCAGAAGGCTGTCCTTGGTACCGTGGAGAGATGTGGAGATGCCCGCCCCAGCCCCTGCAGGCCGTGCTGGCTGTGATCCCTTCGTCAACACCCAAGGCCAGCTTTGCATAAGCTGCATCCTGAGGCTTGCCAGCCACCCCACTCCCTGTCCCAGTCCCCAGTTCTGGGACTTCTGCCAGCTTTGTGCACCTTCCATGGCCACGTCCTGCGGCGGGATCTGGCCTCTCAGGACTGGGGTGTCCTGCTTGCTCCTTATGTGCCCCTCCTGGGGGCCCTCCCTGTGCCCCTCAAAATACAGCTTCACCTCCTGGGCCTTTGAGAGCAGCTCAGGCCTTCGCCCGCCCAGACCCCAGCCGTGCGTCTGCTCCCTGGCTCTCGCTGCAGATGCTGCCTGCTCTTCTTCCTGGATGATGGTGCGGCTGAGCCGCCATCTTCCCTCCCTGCCGCCGCCCCGTCCAGGCCCTGCAGCCTGAGGCTTCTGGAAATCGGGGCGGGGGGGGGCTGTGAGGAGGAGCAGAGACAGGGAAGGGCGTGTGGCCTGGCCCTACCTGCGCTGTGCTCGGCCCTGCAGAAAGGCTCTGGCTCTGGACTCCCCTCAGTTGCACACAAGTGGCTTTTATTTTGCTTTCCTTTGTCTTATGCACTTTCTCGCCACATTCCTAAAATGATACCTCGTCATCATCAGATACGAAATCCTCAGAATCGGGAGGGAAAAGAGTGCTGACACAGCCCCACGAGGAGTGGCCTCCGTGCCCGTGCTCCATCATCCCTTCAAGTTTCATTCAGCCTTTGTGATGTAATTGCAGTCTAACTATCTAATTTGGATCGTTTTTCTTTTTTTTTTTTTAGCTTAACCGTTATTCCAGAAACATTTCCCAGTCTCATTAGACTCCTTTACAAATTTTTTTTTTTTTTTTTGGCCATGTTGCTCAGCATGCAGGATCTTAGTTCCCTGACCAGGGATTGAACCCATGCCCCCTGCATTGGAAGTGTAGAATCTTAACCACTGGACCACCAGGAAAGTCCCTACAACCTTATTTTTAATGCAGCGTTCCATCTGTCATCTGCTGCGATGTAATGACTGTAGGTGTGTGACCGTCCTGCAGTTGGACTTGGGGTTTGTGGTCAGATATTCCCCTGTTACCCTCCTGACCATGTGCCTCGGTGACTTAGCCTCTGGGAGCCTCAGCCCTTGTCTGTAAAACGGGGTCATGAGATTACCTGTGGTGCCGAGTGATTCTGGAGGGTTGAGTAAGACACTGCAGGTGAATCACTTAGTGCCAGTCCTGGTCGGAGCCGCCCAGGAGAGATGCCGGGCATTATTACTGTGACCCACTGCCTGAACTCTGCAAAAACGTTGTGGTTTTGGATTGTACAGAAATGGAATTGGGTAAAAGGCCCTGAAGATATTCCAAATTCTCTTTACATGCTGTCAGTTTGCTGGTCCCCGTTTACAGCCCACCAGGGCACGTGAGCCCCCTGCCTCACTGCGTTCCTGCCAGCCTTGGCATTGGCCCTGGCAGAGATGAGACCGGTTAGCACGTGGCCTTTGGTTAGGTTTGATTCTGCCACCTGCTAGCTGGGTGGCTCTGGAAAGGTCTGTTGACTTTTCCAAGCCCCAAACCTCTGTAGAACAGGGAAGATGTTAGCACGCAGCTCCTAGGCCGCTGTGCAGAGTGAAGCAGTGATGGGGCGGTGTTGGCCGCGGTGGCTGAGCCCTGGGTCCATAGTGGACTTACTCTTGTCTGATATGTTCTAGGCCCCTGTGTTTTTCCTTGTGGATACATATCTGGTAAGATAATTTCATAGTAAGCGTGTTTGTTCTGAGTAATGGGGTCTGCTTGGTATTCTTAATGACTGACCTTCTCATGCAAAGTAAATAAGACGATGACTGTTCACAGGCCAGCTTCATGGTATTTGGCTCAAGTCTGATTATGCCCCGTGGCAACACTGAAATCACTACATTCTTTTACTTCCATTTTGATCTGTTATCTCTCTATTTGATTTTTTTTTAAGGGCCTCTCCTTGATGAGTTAAGCCACTTAAGTGGAAGATTTTGATTTGGGTGAAGTCTAATTTGTCAGGTTTTTTCCTTAGTGGTTATTGTTTTCTGTGTCTTAAAAAACTTTGCTTACCCCCCAGTTGCAAAGAGAGTGTCTCTCTCTCTCTCTCTCTCTTCTTTTTAGAAGTTTGGTAGCTTCACTTTACTTTTCGGTCTGTGACCCATCTTGAATGGTTCCTGTGTGTGGTGTGAGGTGGGGATCGGGGCTCCTTTGCTCCCTGTGGTTGTGCAGTTGTTTGAGCACCATTTGTGTAAAAGACTTTCTTTCCCTGGCGGGTGGCTTGGACGCTGTGATTGAAAGTCCACTCCTGAGACACACGTGGGTGTTTCCAGGCTCTTTCTCTCTCTCTTTTTTTTTCTGGCCGCATGGCTTGCAGCATCTCAGTTCCCCGACCAGGGATCGAACCCAAGCCATGGCAGCAAAAGCCCGGAATCGTAACCACTAGGCCACCAGGGAACTCCCTCCAGGCTCTCTCTTTAGTTCTGCCCTCTTGCTCAGGTACCATCTTGGTTACTGTCGTCTTGTAGTGGGTCACAGTGCACGCTAGTGTACATCCTCCAACCTTGTTCTTTTGCAAGATTGCTCTGGATGTACCAAACGAATTCCAGAATCAGCTTGTCAGTTTCTACGGAAAGCATGGTGGGATTACGATTGGCCTGATGTTGAGTCTGTAGATCAGTTTGGAGACAGTTGCTGACCTGGTACCGAGTCTCCCAGTTCGCAGGTTCCTCTGCTCTGTAGGCCTCTTCCCCTGCCTTTCAGCAGCGTCTAGTGGTTTTCGGAGTAGAGGTATCACACATGTTTTGTAATGTTTATTCCTAAGTCCTATGTCTTTTGAGGCTGTTGTAAGTAGGATTTTTAAGGTTTTTTTTTACTTTCCAGTTTTGTGCTGCTAGTATACAAAAATTCAGTTAATTTTATATATTGACCTTGTAGTTCTAATAGTTGTTTATTTCAGTCACTAGTAATTTCTCTTCTTTGCCAGGGTTTGGGCAGTAACATATTAAAGCAATTGACAGATTGTAGCTTTTTTTTTTTTTTTTGTAAATTGCTTTTGCTTCTGTTTGTAGAGCTAATTCTAGATATTCATTAGAAACACTGTGTTGAGTTAGGATCTCAGAGCTGTGGATTAGTTACGTTAAGTGTACAGAATGAAACTGTTAAGCACTAAATATCCTTCATTATTCGATTCCATAATGAATTATTGGGCTTTGCAGATGAGGTGTTTATGAAAGTTTTCTTTTTACAAATATACTTACTGAACATAACTGTGAAGGCACATTTTATTTTATTTTATTCAAAAAATTTTTATTGAAGTAGGGTTGATTTACAACGTGGTGTTATTTCCTGCTGTACAAAGTGAATCAGTTATACATATGCATATATCCACACTTTTAAAAATTCTTTTCCCATATAGGTCATTACAGAGTACTGAGTAGAGTTCCCTGTGTTATACAAGTAGGTCCTTATTAGTTATCTATTTTATGTATAGCAGTGTGTATATGTCAATCCCAGTGAAGGCACATTTTAAAAAGGAAAATCCACCCACACTCTTTGCCCCGCCTGTCCCTATCCTGTTCCTCATTGGTGGCTGCAGAAAGCAGTTCTGCTGACTCGGCTGGCACAGGGGTCTGCTGTGCCCACTTCCCCAGAAATCTGAGAACCAGGCTCAGTGTAGACGCCACCTGTGTGGGTGGCACAGAAGTGAGGCTTGCACAGCTGCCCCCTAGGCGCTCTTGACACGGGCTGCGGCCCCATCCTCCCCGAAGGACCCCCACGGTCCCCGCGCTTCCTTCCTGTTGAAGTCGGGGAAAGCGGGGACCAGAGCCCCTGGCACCACGCCTCAACAGGAAGGGAAGCCAGGAGCTGGGAGACCAAACACACAGCAGCTCCCCTCCCTCTTGCCTGGCCTCTGTCTTCATCCCATGCACTCAGCATCACAGCCTCTCCGAGCCCTAGTGTTGTGGTGGTTTTCGTGACCTGTGTTCTCTTGAAGGAATTCCGCACGTGGCTGAGGGAAGAATGGGGGCGGACGCTGGAGGACATTTTCCACGAGCACATGCAGGAGCTCATCCTGATGAAGTTCATCTACACCAGTCAGTATGAGTAAGTGCAGCCCCTCGCTGGGTGTGAGCAGCCTCTGTCTCAGGTACTGTGAACACGGTCTCCCGGTGGGTGCTGTGTGCACAGTCCCTCTCCGGGTGCTGTGAACACGGTCTCCTGGTGGGTGCTGTGTGCACAGTTCCCCTCTCTGCGTACTGTGAACGTGGTCCTTTTCTCAGGGTACTGTGAGCACACTCCCTGTCTCCTGGCCCACCTCGGTGTCTGTTTTCTGTCTGTTGGACTATCATCACCCACCAGCCGTGTGCTGTCACCGGCCTGGCCTGTGTGTTAGAGCCTCATAGTTGCTTTCCCACGTCCACCTGGGGGGCCTCTTAGCCTCCCTGCTGCTGTGCCCTCTGCCCCCGGACCCTGTCCCATGGCCCCTGTTTAGCCCCTTTGCAGTCTCAGGGGTTCCTGCCCCAGGGTGATGGAGAAGGTGTGAGGTGTGCCGTGCACATGTGAGTTGGGGGGAGCGTAGCTCAGGAACGAGGGCTGCCCCTGCTCCCCACTGGCCTGGTGGGGAGCTAACCCTGGCTGCCCTGGGCCACCCTGCCGAGCCCGCCCTATGCAGCATGGCCGGAGGTGCATGAGCTCTGTACTCCTGCCCCTGCTCCCGTGCGGCTCTGTGGCCGAACTCTCATGCTGCCCGCTCCCCCTGCAGCAACTGCCTGACCTACCGCCGCATCTACCTCCCGCCCAGCCACCCGGACGACCTGATCAGGCCTGGCCTCTTCAAGGGCACCTACGGCAGCCACGGCCTGGAGATCGTCATGCTCAGCTTCCACGGGAAGCATGCCAGGGGCACGAAGATCACGGTGAGTCCAGGGGCTGCCCTGGCAGGCCCAGCACCGTGTGGACTCCATCAGATCGGCGTGGCGTAGCGTGACTTGGGCCGCACCCTGGCTGCTCCGTGTGGGCCCCGGACCGTGGCACTGCTTCCCCGGGGAGCTTGCTGGGAACACAGGCCCCACCCAGACCTGCTGATCCAGGGCCTGCCTTCCACAAGATCCCCCGGCGATTCGGAACGTTTCCAAGGCAGCCTTACCACACGGCTCTCAGCCCTGGCCACACCCTGGATCCCTGGGGGGGTGGAGGAGACACTGATGCTGGGGCCCCATCCCAGAGATTCTGATTTAATGGTGGTGGGCCGGGTGAGGGGCTCCAGGAGCTCCCTGGGTGACCCTGAGGTGCGGCCATGGTGGACACCCTCTGCATTAGCACTCCGGCCCCCGTGGCCCGTCCTGGCCTCAGCAGCTCAGGAACGCACTGGGAGGATTTCTGAGCTGAGTGGGGGTCCCGGATGACAGGCCCTCTGTCACCCGCTCTAGGGGCTGCTATTCACGTGCTCGCCTGTCGCTGTGCAGGTGTTGGGGGAGTCTCTGCGGAGGTGCAGAGCAGGCCTCTTCCTGGTCCTCACAGGGCACTGCTCGCAGCTCCGGCGGCCGGGCTCCCTGTGGACGAGGGCCTGGGACCAGGCCGCGGGGCCTGGGCGTTCTCCCAGGTTCATGCTGGGGAGCTTTCGTGTTCCAGGCAGACAGTCTGGGCTGGTGTTTCCGGCCTGCCCCCCGTCTGACTGGGGAGTGTCCATGGACCTCTCTAGGCCGCGCATCTCTTCAGCTGTCACGCAGGCTGGCTCCCACCTGAGGTCTTTGGGTGCAGATGTGCCTGCGGGCCCTCCCAGGGTCACTCACGGGTGCTGTTGTTCCCCGTCCTCAGAGGTCCTTCACAGAAGGCTGCCTGCGCCGGGTGCTGCTCTTTAAGGGCTTCTAAGATCTTCTGACTTGTAAGGGGTTGCCGCCAAATCAGTAGGAAGGCTGAGCGAGTGCCCTCGGCCGGAGCTGTGACCGGGGCTAGAGGCCGCGGTCTCTGAGCCTGCTGACCGCCGCCCGCTGGCTCCGCAGGGTGACCCCAACATCCCTGCCGGGCAGCAGACGGTGGAGATCGACCTCAGGCGCCGCATCCACCTGCCCGACATTGAGAGCCTCCGCGACTTTAACGAGCTCTCGCGCATCGTCCTGGAGGTGCGCGAGCAGGTGCGCCAGGAGCAGCAGCAGGAAGGTGGGCCCGAGGACGCCGAGGGCCTCGGCCGGCAGAGCCCCCAGCCGTGCGCGGAGCCGCCCGCTGAGCAGGCCAAGGGGCCCGGGGATGGAGGGGCCGAGGCCGCGGCTGAGCCGCCCGCCCAGTCGGGGCAGGGGCAGCCGTTTGTGCTGCCGGTGGGCGTGAGCTCGAGGAACGAGGACTATCCCCGGACCTGCAGGATGTGGTAAGGATGCCGCGGGGCGGGCAGGACGGCGCCTCCCGGAGGGGGGCTCTGCCCGGCCAGCAGGGAGGTGGCCTGGGGCGGGGTGACCCCGTGTCGGGGCCCTGCACCGGCGGGGAAGCTCCGCCTGTGTGGGCCGGGTCCCACCTCGGGCCGAGCAGACTGTGAGGCTCCTGTCCCCTCACCCCTCTGGGGGCCTCAGCTGCCAGGCAGGGGGCCTCCTCCCCAGCGCCCTCACCGCACAGCTGCTATGGTCAAAGGTAGACAGGCAGACAGGTGAGACGTCGGGCAGCGCTGAAAGCAGACCGTGGCGTCCCTCCCCGCGCCTCCCCTGGAAAGCCTGCTCACAGCGTCCTGGACGACCTTGCAGGGAAGGCCTGTCCTGGGGTCTCACCGCCTCCTCATTTCCTCGTGTGGTTTCTCCCCGTCTATAACAGCCTCCCCTCAGAGGCCGTGGGCCCCGGTCTGGGACAGAGCCTGCCCGCTGCTGCCAGCTCCTCACTTGGTGTGCTGTTTGCACGGTCCTGTCTTAGAGGTGCACGCCCTGCCCCGGTCCTCTGCACTCCAGGGCTGTTTAGTTTAATTACAGAGAATAAAATGAAAAATTCAGGTCCTCGGGCACACTGGTCACATTTCAAGTGCTCAGTAGCCACTCGTGTGTTGGACAGTGCACGTCTAGAACATTCCGTTGCCATAGAGCGTTTTCATGGACGGGGTTCATTGAGGGAGGAACCTGTCAGTCTCCTGGCAGATTATTACAGCCGACTTGTCTCTGCCTTTGTCACGTTACGTGTGAAGGTTTCTTTCTTTACCTCTGGGTCATCTGCTGCCTCTCTGTGAGGCACTGTGTGCCCGCGGTGGTCTCCTTGGCTTTTCACATGTAGGTGGGCGCGCGCCGAGCTCCCCAAAGGGAATTTAGGCATCTGCGTGGACTTGATGGAAAAAATTCATTACATTTTCTTCATGTTAATACGGTTGTGATAAGAGAGGCTGAATTTGGGTTTTCTGGAGGGAGATGTACACAGAGTGAATGTGTGAAGTTTTGAAAGGTCATAAAGGAAAAGGCTTTGGTATCCCTGGGAAACTTGACAACTTGCAGCATCTCAGGGCCAGCTCAGAGCCCTCTGGCAGCGCCGGCCTGGGAGCTCTGGCCCAGCCCCTGGCTGTGTCACGGGATGGTCCTCCATCCGGTGCTAAACATCAGGGGCTCGGCCAGGAGGGGCGCATGCGTCCTATGGCACTGTCACAGTACCTGCGCAGCACACGTCTCTGTGTATCTAAGCTTGGTGTGTCCCCCCCACCCCCCGCCCGAAAGTCTCTGAGCCACGGGTTCTCAGGCGCAGGGCCGCTGTCCCCCTCCCGCCAGGCAGAGCCTCAGCATGGTGGGCGGAGGTGGGCGTCCCAGGCACCGTTCCACGCATTGGGAGGTTCAGGCCAGCCCCTAACTCCTCGTCACCTGTTCTTTGCAAGCAAGCAAGAAAGAAACAGATTACAGCCTGAGTCTCAGAACTTGGCTGTAATGGGTATTTGAAAGTTCTGCTTCTGATTAATGTCAGTTGCATGCCAATAAATCATTATTGATTACATTTGAGTTGTTCATATGTGGACCTAACTGTCCCAGGGATTGAGATTTCTGTTACCTGGGTCTGCATCATAAAGACGTGTACTTTGGGATAGAGATGCGAGGTGGGGCTGCCTTTCGTTGGGTGAGCTGGTAGAGAGAGAGCAGCGGTCAGCGGGGTGAGCCCGACCGTGTGGGGTGAACGCCGGCCTCCCTGACGGCGCAGGGCCCCACCTCTGTGCAGAGCTGCTGCCAGATGCTGGAAGTGGCCTGGAGGTGGAATGGAGAATGTTCCAGAACGTCCAGGACCACGGGTGATGGGCTTGGGCCAGCACGCGCCTTCGAGACCCCGCTCATCCCCTCTCCCCGCGCTTTCCCTCTTGTCCTTGTTCAGTTTCTACGGCACGGGCCTCATCGCCGGTCACGGCTTCACCAGCCCCGAGCGCACCCCCGGGGTCTTCGTCCTGTTCGACGAGGATCGCTTTGGGTTCATCTGGCTGGAGCTGAAGTCCTTCAGCCTGTACAGCAGGGTCCAGGCTGCCTTCCGGAATGCGGACGCCCCGTCCCCACAGGCCTTCGAGGAAATGCTCAAGAACATCCAGTCCCTCGCCTCCTGATGGCCCGCTCCCCCGCGG
Organism: Physeter macrocephalus; assembly: GCF_002837175.3. Taxonomy (NCBI): domain Eukaryota; kingdom Metazoa; phylum Chordata; class Mammalia; order Artiodactyla; family Physeteridae; genus Physeter; species Physeter macrocephalus. Next base: position 53,720,821 of record NC_041230.1, on the reverse strand, counting down.
CAGGCGGCCCGGGCTGGGAGGGCAGCAGTGTGCGCTCAGGAGACGCGGCCTCTGACCGGAACACCCACCTCCTCGTAGGAGCCTCAGCGCGGCCTCCCCAGACGCTTTCCGTGGACGCCCACATATCTGCCAGTAGCAATGGGAAAGCTGAGCATGTCTGAAACAAACAACAGAACCAGAACAAACCGACTTAGAGGACGGGCTGCAGGGCATGTAGGTGACTGAACTGGAGAAATTGGCCATTTTCTAGGGAAAACAAAATCCTCCTCCAGGGAGGTTCACAACGCAACAGAGTCTGTTGCCTCCAGCGATGGAAGGGGTCATGGGTGAGGTGTGCGGGCTCCCCCGTCCCCTCTGCAGGAAGTGAGCCAGAGGGCCTTGGTGACTTCGACACAGCCTGGGCAGGTGGGGGCACTGTGTGTGGAATAAGAGCTCCAGGGAGTCGGGCTTGGGACCCACTTCTCTACCGACTTGCTTGGATTTTGGACAAAGGCATTTCACCCTGATCTCAGTTTCCAAATCAGTGAAATGGGGCCAATGATACGGGTCACTAGAGAACGCCACTGCAGGCCTTCCAGCAGCTCGGAGGCCCTGTGAGCACCACCCGACCCCGGTCCCTGCGGTGCCGTGTGCCTGCCCGGCCTCTCTCAGGCTTTAGAACCTAGACCTTCACTGCAGCAGTTCAGACAGGCATTCACTTAGTTCACGCCCTGCCCCTGCCCCGCACTCACTGGTGTCAGACCCTGAGCTGCAGCCGCTGGTCTCAGAACCAGGACAGGGCACCCTCTGAGATGACCTGCGTCTGTTCCTTCTGCTTGGTTTACACAGGTGCCGCTCTTGAGAGGGGCGAAGCAGCAGAAGGGGTTGTGCCAGGTGAGCATGACGTCCCTTTGCGGGGGGGTGGGGGCGCTTTCTGGACGCTGCACGTAGGGAGTGCACTTTGGAGACCAGGACCCTCGGGGAGCCTCCAGCATGCAGACCCTCAGCACTGACCCTTCCGCTGGCGTTGTCCCTGTGTCATGTTGACCGCTGCGTCTGGGGACCCCTGTGAGCTCTGATCTTGTGTCTCCTGAAGAGCGGAGCCCCACGTGCCTGTGCACAGACCTGCTGCAGTTCTGTGCAGCCTTCCCTCCAGGCTGCACCTGCCTACCAGGGCATGTGGCTTCCCGGGGTGGACGGACTCTGTTCCTTCCCAGTTGCTCGTCCTTGTCGGCTGGACTGCGCTGAGCCCTCACACTGGGGGCGGGGGCCCCAGGGAAGGGGCAGCTTTGTGGTGCCTTCATGTAGAGACCAACCTGAGGTGTCCCATGGAACGTGGCCTGTGTCTCGTGATAGCGTTCTCCCTCACCGGCCCTTTTCTAAAATAACAGCCCCCCACCGCCCCTGCTTCAGCACATTTGGCGACTCTGGCCTTCCTTTGCTCCCAGAATCACAGAAGCAGCAAGCTCTGGGCATGGCCTTGAAACGCAGACTGGGCCTCCCCGGAGGCTCCGCGGGGCTGCCCTGGGCACGCCGGGCCGGGCACTGTCGGCCGTCTCGTCCGAGGCACGCAGGCCCACCTCCCAGACCCTTCCAGCAGGACCCAGGGTTGGGTGGGAACGTGGTCCCAGCTCCTGCGTCTGTGGAAGGACTGAGCCTCGGAGCCTGAGGCTCCTCCCTCCCTCTCACAACGCGGCTGTTCTTCTCTCGTGCCAAGCGTGGCCGTCCCCAACGGTGACAACTGGCCGCAAAGCCTTGAGGACCGCGAAAACGGAGGACAGCTGGGCTACGCTGTTCCTCTCTAGGTTTCATCATTGTTTAAATAAAATAAAAAAAAATGCATATTTTACCCAGAGCTAAGGGACCGTCTCCGTCTGAGGCCCCCAGCGTTGCAAAGCGCACACAGATCGAAGAAGAGCGCTTCTGATTAAAAACCAGTCTCAAACTGAATGCTGTTCTGCCTCTAGTGTCTGGCCTACGCATGGTTTCCACTAACAGTGACTAAAATAACCCGCGTCTCTTGGCCGCGTTCACGTTGGCCTCTGTCTCTGGTGTCAGGCGGGGCCCTCGGGCCTGTGGGTGGGGTCTGTCTAGCTGGCAGGGGCCTGCGTGACGCCAGGCAGGTCAGCGGCAACGAAGGGTGAGGGCTTGTCATCCGCGCAGCCGGTCGTGCGGAGGGCTCCCAGTCTGACCCGTGCTCAGCCAGCTCTTGATGTCAGTAGGTGAGGGGTAGGGACAGTGGCGGTTGTGTGCGCAAACCCGGCACTGGCCGCTCCCCTTCCTGGCAGACGGTCAGCCAGCTCAGGAGGGGAACTTCTGACCAGTTAACTTGTAGGCGAGGATTCAGAAAGGCTGACGTCATTGTCTGAGGCCTAAAGGCAACCGGGCTTTTGAAAAAGCAAGTTCCAATGGTGCACTCGACCCAGGTTAGGGACTGGCAGCGTCCACGTGGGGCTTGATCCGGGGGTGGTGGGTGGACCTCGGAGGGTCTTTGGATGTTTCCCGTGCTTGGCACCGCCTTCACTGCCACTTTGCTGCCGTGAGGTTGGGGAAGGAAGCTCAGGTGCACCTCTGCGTACCTGGGCGGGCTCCACGCTCTGCTAGTCGATCGGAAATGATGTGATTGGAGATTTCAAACACGGGTCGCTGGCGATTTTCCCTGTTGGGGCTGAGCGTTTTTTGGTGTGAGGCTGTGGGACGTGGGCCTGGCCCCTGCTCCGATACAGTCCAGCTCACTGTGGCTGGCGCTCACGCCACAGCTGCCCTGCTCCGCCCCTTGCCCCCTCCTGCCCCACAACAGGCTGCTCAGTGCCAGGTGCCTGCGTCCCTGGCCAACGCGGAGGGCGGGAGAGTGCACAGCGGTCTAACTAGCTACATTCCCGCTTCCTGCAGAACAAGCGCAGGGGTGCAGTTGTCCTGCCAGACTTTCTTACTGAGTTGTTTCCAGATGGCCAGACCCCTCCCTTAGCCAGCTGCCCTCTCGGCCCGACACCTTCAGGGCTGGTTGCAGTTTGCGGGTTGCCCTGGTTGCACAGCTGCTGCTGTGAGGTCACTTCAGTGCTTGTGAGCTGAGCTGAAGAGGATCGGAAACCTGCTCAGCCCTTTGTCATTCGGGGAATTTCCTAAGTTCCTTGTGACCACGGTGTCTACACTCTCGAGTGTAGACGTGGAGCACCTGACTGTGACTCAGTAGCCATGTTCTTTTGGATACTTTCAAGAATGCCTACGGGAATGTTCTCATATAACCCTCACCTGCCTTGAGGATAAGATGACCCAGTTCATGGTCCATCCCAGTGTTAACGTAGGCTAACTTCTCTGTCTTTACTTTTGGGAGAAGATCTGAAGTGTAATTTGTATGTTCTCAGAACAATTCAGAGACAGAAGCAAGCCACGATGCCATCCGTTTGCCTGATGCTGTGCATGGGAACCGTACGGGGCAGTGTCATTTACAGCTCGGTGGCCTGCAGGCCAGCCCTCCACGGGGCCAAGGCGACCAGCAGTGACACCTGAGGCTCGGACAGAAAGGCAGCCCCTCTTCTGGGTCCTTTCTGTGCTCGCCGGGAGACCAGCCGGAACATGCGAAGGGATCAGAACATTTTGCTTTTTTAGCTTAATTCAGTGCTTTTGGTTGTTGTTTGAGATCATATAGCCCGCTTGGAGAAGAAAAACATTTCATCCTGTGTGATCTTGAAACCCCACCCCCTGAGTGAGAAAGACAACAGTTGAGATGGAAAGAGTTGTGGTCGCTCTCAGGCATCCGCTCGGTCTTGCCGGGTGCGGCTGAGGCAGGGCCCGGGCCCGAGGAAGCAGCTGCCACGAGCCTGGGCCCCAGCTTGTGACCCGGACACGACAACCGTGCGGGGTTGTTTCTCCATAAAGCAGCTTCTGAAATCTTGTGTGCTTTGTAATTTGTTTCTTTTGGGATGTGTTCAGATAGAGGCTGGAGCCCTAAACAACATGGCCTATGGATGTGGGCAGGGGACGATCGTGGGAGGGGGCTGCGGGTCGAGGGAGGGGACTGGGGCACGGGTGGGGGGCCTCCCCAGGGGCCTGTGCTTTTCACACTTGATTTTGACAAAATTTTGATTTTCCCAGTTATGGAACGGAGTGGTGAGTGACCCCCGGGGAAGCCAGACAACCGTGGGTCCCTGGATCCCTCCCTTTGACCCAGCGGACATGTGTCCCCCTCCCCAGCAAGGCAGCCCTGAGGGCAGGGCCGAAGTGGGTTTTCTTAGTCTGAAGTCTAAGTAAGTTGCTGTTTCTGAGAACAGAAGAGCAGGATAGGTAGGGCAGGGGATGTGCTCAGCGGCTGCGCATACAGCTGAGGAGCTCATTTATGTATTATTTTCACCTGTTTACAAAAGTAATATTCTTGTGAAAAATTCAAATATTTTATGTAGGAAGTAAAAGTACCTCATGTTCCCATCCAGCTGGGCCTGGAGCCCTGAGAAGGGTTGGGGCTAGGTCCCCTCCCCCATCCGGGGCGTCGCATCACCCCCATCCCTGAAGGCACCGTGCTCGCCCTTCGCCGCGGCAGGAGGCTGCATTGGTGGCCCTGGGGAGTGTGCTCCCCTCCAGTCCGGGGTCGCTGTGACTGGGTCCCTTTGTAGCCCGACCTCTAGTGGGCACGTAGAGTCGCTGCATGCTGCGTGACCCCAGCCAGCAAGGTGAAAACAACAAAGAAAGATACACCACTTGGGTAAAGTTTTCAGACCTTTCCCCCCACTTTGACTTGAAAATCCATGAGTGTTGGAACGCCGCCTTTCAGGAAACTTGGGGGAGGGAGGGCTGGCAGCTCTGCCCCGCTCTGGGATGAACAGGTGCTTCTCGGGGAGCGGACTCGGAAGGAGACAGCGGGTCACCCAGGACACCCACGGGGGGCCCTAGAGGCAGACATGAGAAGCAGACCTGAGGTCCACCCGACGGTCCTGCTCTCGTGGCACGCACACGCACCCTCAGCCTAGGCCGAGCCCCAGACACAAGATCCTTTAGGGGAAACCAGCCCCGCTGCTGCCTAGGCCCCTAGAGCTTCTAAGTCCCCAAGCCCGGCTGCTTGCTTGGGGCGGGGCTTCTCCACCAGGCATGAGGTCTCCACGTTTGGGGCCCGGTGATTCTGTGCTGGGCCACCGCGCTTGCTGCAGCGGCTGAGCCGCATCCCTGGCCTCCCCCATCATGACAACCAAAAATGCCTCCAGATGCGGCCAGAGTCTGCTGGGGACTGTCACCTGGTGGAGAACCACTGGGTAAGTACCTGCACCTCCATGCCCCAAACAGGGTGCCAAGTGTTGGGGACACAGCAGTGAACGGGTGGCAGGCTCTCAGTCCTGTACAGGTCACAGAACAGAACGTCCCCCACACGGGCTCAGGTAGCCTCCCCTGGACTCTTGGGTGCCGTATCAGGTGATGATCTGTCTCCAGGGCAATGAGGGGTCAAGGCTGAGATGGAAGCTGGTGCAGGTGGTCATGTGGTACCTGGCCTGAGGGTCCAGACGGTGGGCGAGGTGCTGTGTCCTCACCTATCTCCCTCTCTACCCAGGAGGACGTCACTCGCAGAACCTCAGCAGGGGCCCAGGAATGGGGTGTCTGCAAAGCTCCAGAGCCGTGGGCTCCTCCCTGGTACCGGCACTGTCCTCGGCACATTTCCCCAGCTCCTGGTGGAGGGGGCAACGGCTGTTGTGTCGACAACACTGCCTGCCACTCAAGCTGGTGGCTTGGCTTCCCAAAGGGTGGGTGGGCGTGAAGCTCAGTGCCACCGGGTCCTCAGCAGGAGGGAGATGCCTGCCCAGCCCTGTTATGCTGAAGTGTGATCTCTGGGGAGAGGGGTTGAGCCGTCCAGTCTTGCAACCCCCCCCAAAGGATTCTGATGTTGCACAAATACTTTTCCAAAATCTTTTGGGAAGAGGATTGCAGAGAAAATACCTCAAGGAACATGATTTTAAACACATAGCTGTGCTTGGCACTGTAGTGGGAATCACTGGACTGTCCTTTTTTATTTCATGGTTAGGTTTTTTGAGATATGAATTATGTCAATTTTTAGTGTAAGTATATTTCTTTAAGTTGACCAACACATAGAGCTGTGAACAGGCACCACAGTCGAGATACAGAATATTCCATCTTCCTCAAAATCCCTGGTGCTGCCCCTTCATAGCCAGCGCCCCGCTCTGAAACCACTCATCTGTTCTCCATCCCTTGTTTTGCCTTTTTTAGAATGTCAAACTGAATTGCATAGTATGTAGCTTTTTTAGTCTGGTTTCTTTCATCAGCAGTTTCTCAGCCTTTTATTCATTATCATCTCCCTCCAAGGAGCCTTTTTAGACATTTTTTTCCCTAATACTCCCCATGACAATTTAATGCCACAGATATAGTTTATATGTGCTGTATGCATTTGTGTGGGTCTGTGTGCGTGTGTGAGCCCAGGTGGATGGCCCCACTGCCGTGGAATGTCTCTCCTGTTCCCAGCGTTCCACAGTTCTATTGGAAGGCAAGCTCCCATGGGGCGCCATGGGTGCAGGGAACATGGTGCCGAGGCCTCTCCTACAGGACGCTTCAGTGATCTTGGGGGAGGCACTGGGACGGGGCCCTTGGTGCCTCGGAGGTGGGGGTGAGACAGTGACAGAGGCACTTGAAAACGAACAGACTCTCCTAGCCTGGTGGCCTGGCTTGGCTGTGCCATTTCATAGTGCTCTGACACCAGTGAGGAGGAGGATGGCACTGGTCCTGTGTCCCCCAGCAGATTGCAGGGGCTCACAGTGAAGAAGGGAAGGGAAGCCGAGACGCTGACGTCACAGCCACCGAAGAGAGAAGCCTAGGTGTCTCGGTCAGTGAGGGTGACGATGGAGCCTATGGTCCCACGAGGAAAGGGTAAGGTTTGGGGTAGCAGAGTTGACATCATGCTGTCCACCGGTGGGAACCTGTCACATCATGCAGGGCCCCCATCTGGGTAAAAAGTGAGTCCTGTGTCCAGGGCCATGGCGACAGTGGCACCTGGTGTGATCTTGACCAAAACCGCTGTGCGGCTTGGGCTGGGAAGGGACTTGAGTGCTCGACATCAGAGAGAACCAAAAAGTCATGAGACTTGAGAACTTAAGAATTACAGTTCCTATTTAGATTTTTTTTTTTTTTTTTTTTTGTGGTATGCGGGCCTCCCTCTGCTGCGGCCTCTCCCGTTGCGGAGCACAGGCTCCGGACGCGCAGGCTCAGCGGCCATGGCTCACGGGCCCAGCCGCTCCGCGGCATGTGGGATCTTCCCGGACCGGGGCGCGAACCCGGTTCCCCTGCATCGGCAGGCGGACGCGCAACCACTGCGCCACCAGGGAAGCCCCCCTATTTAGATTTTATTTGAAAATCATGATTTCACTTAATCCGTAGGACTTAGGTTTGTGGAACTCCTATGCCTGTCACAGGTCAGTTAGGCAAGGCTATCCTGAAATAACAAGCCAACCTCAAAACAAAAGCACAACTTTTTGGTTCTTTTCTGGGTTACCAGGAATACGTACTTTTTTAGGAACGTTCTCAAAGACACAGATACGGACACGTGTGTAAGAGTGGGAAGTGGCTGTCCTCCAGCTGCTGGCCGAGCCAGCACTGTGTGTGTGTGTTTTTGTCTGTGTCCTCTAGTGGACATAAGCTCTCTCTCTCGGGTGTATACCCGGGGGGCGGGGGGAACTGCTTGGCCATAGGGTATTCACATGTTTAGGCTTTGTAAATACTGCCCAACAGTTTGCCTATATGGTTGTATCTATTTTGTAATGTATGAGGGTTCCAGCTGCCACATCCTCTACAAACTTGGTACCGTCAGTCCTTTTAATTTTAACTATTTTTGGTGGGGATGGGGACGGTGATGAGTCACTCTTGATATGAGATGGCAAGTCCCAGGGGTGAGGGCCAGAATTTCTAGGGGGGCACAATCCTGTCTTCTATGCTACCACGATGTTCCAGTGGGCTCAGGAGGTGAATGGAGAGTGCAAGGAAGCCAAGGGCCCTCCAAGGCTGGCAGAGACAAGACAGCCATAAATAAAATGCTTGGCTGATGGTGAGATTCCTGGATAATTTTGTCATTAGCTATTAAGAGACCAGTGGTGACATTATTTATAGACACACATGCGGTGTGGGGGGGTGGTGTCTGAAATAATTAGCAGCTAATATGGTGGGGTGCTGCCCAATCAGCATCGGTGCTGGCCCGGAGAGCCTGCGTGGGGGTACGGGGTGGAAGCTCACCCCTGTTTACACGTCATGAACTTACCAGTTTAATAAAGGAGCCGAGAATCCTGAGCAGTGCCTGGGAACTCCTGTTTGTCCATGGCTAGAACGCAGCACGTGGAGATGTGGCCCCCCCACGAAAAAAAAAGAAAAAAAGCAAAACAAACACTGAGAAGTCTGTTTCCAAGAAATACTTTTTTTTTTTTTTTTTTTTTTGCCCCACGGTGTGGCTTGCAGGATCTCAGTTCCCCGATCAGGGACTGAAGCCGGGCCAAGGCATTGAAAGCTCGGAATCCTAACCACTAGGTCAGCAGGGAACTCCCATGCTTCCAAGAAATACAAATCTGATCTTGTGATAAAGATCACAGAGAGGCAGAAAACATTCAATTTTACTAAAATGTGAAGACAAGCATCGTGTCTTCATTTCGGAAACTGCCCAGAGCGCACACGTGCGAGGCGGAGGAAGGAGACCAACGAGCAGAGAAACGGGCCGAGCGTTCAGAACCGCACGGCATCACTTGATGTCAGTTGTTTTGAATTCCACGGTCTTCGAACCCCCAGGCTGCTTAAGAAACACACATTGTCTAAAGTCACAATTTGAGCCCGATTCAGCCAGTGACATTCGGGGCGCCCGGATAAATTTGAACGTCAGAAAAACAACGACTTCAACTACAAGTACGTCCCGGGTCCTGCGTGGGACACACTCCTACCAAGATGCTCCCCGGTATCCGGAATCGGTCCTGGGCCGGCACCGCGCCCCTGCGGCCTCGGGGGGGTGGTCCCATCTCTTTCTCTCCTTCCAGGGGACAGAGACCCCGGCTGGTGCGCCCCGCGGCCCCGCAGGCCCGTCCATCGGAAATGGTGAGCGGGCATTCCCGGGAGTGGGGGGTGGGGGTGGGTCTTCCGGGGCCGACGCCCATCCAGGCCAGGCCGGGGCCACAACCGAAACGCGGTCACCCGCGCCGGGGCCGACCTCCGCTCCGTCCCCCGGGCCGGGCCGGGCCAGGGCCCCGGGTCCCAAGCCCCGGGCCCCGCCCCTCCCTGCCCCGCGCCTCTCCGCTGACCCCGAGGTCCGTGGCGCCAGGGCCCAATCAGCTGCCAGGTAAGTGCCTAGAAGGTAGCGTCTGATTGGCTGAACGAGGGCCAGTCAGCGGCGTGCGCAGAGGGCCGTCGCCGGAAGAGCCTGGCCTCTGAGAGGCGGGGGGGCGGAAGAGGAGGGGCCTGGGGGGGGGTCGGAGGAGGCCTCGGGGAGGTACCGGGCGGAGAGAGGAGGACCGTTTGTGGGAGGGGTGACACGCGTGGGCCAGTCCCCGCTTTCGTCACCGCCGTCATCGTGAGCTTCGTCACCCACCTCACCACGACTTAAAGTCGCGGCGGGCACTTCCGGGAGCCCTCGGGTGTCCGTTTGGTCTGTCAGCGCGCACTCACCTCGAGCGCGTCATGACAGGCAAGTGCTCCCTCAGTCCTAAACTCTGGGCGACCATTCCACACCTGGGGGCCCGGCACCCGAGTCACCTGAGGGAAGCCGGACCCCGAGTCACCCGGGGAGGCCGGACCCCGAGTCACCCGGGGAGGCCGGACCCCGAGTCACCCGAGGGAGGCCGGACCCCGAGTCACCCGGGGAGGCCGGACCCCGAGTCACCCGGAGGGAGGCCGGACCCCGAGTCACCCGAGGGAGGCCGGACCCCGAGTCACCCGAGGGAGGCCGGACCCCGAGTCACCCGAGGGAGGCCGGACCCCGAGTCACCCGAGGGAGGCCGGACCCCGAGTCACCCGAGGGAGGCCGGACCCCGAGTCACCCGAGGGAGGCCGGACCCCGAGTCACCCGAGGGAGGCCGGACCCCGAGTCACCCGGGGAGGCCGGACCCCGAGTCACCCGGGGAGGCCGGACCCCGAGTCACCCGGGGAGGCCGGACCCCGAGTCACCCGGGGCGAGTCACCCGGGGGGGCCCGGCCCCCAGTCACCCCGGGGAGGCCGGACCCCGGGTCACCCGAGGGAGGCCGGACCCCGAGTCACCCGAGGGAGGCCGGACCCCGAGTCACCCGGGGGAGGCCGGACCCCGAGTCACCCGGGGGAGGCCGGACCCCGAGTCACCCGGGGACGCCGGACCCCGAGTCACCCGAGGGAAGCCGGACCTCGAGTCACCCGAGGGAAGCCGGACCCCGAGTCACCCGGGGAAGCCGGACCCCGAGTCACCCGAGGGAAGCCGGACCCCGAGTCACCCGGGGAAGCCGGACCCCGAGTCACCTGGGGAAGCCGGACCCCGAGTCACCTGAGCGAAGCCCCAGGACCGCCAAATCACCCTGTCCCATAGAAGCTTGTACCAGGTAGGCAGGACAGATACCATACCTACATCATGTAAGCCCAAAAGGGCAATTCATTGTTTCATCTGAGGATGTCAGGAGTAAGTCGTCAGAAATGGATGTATCCAGATGCTCAAGGACGGTGGTCAAGGACTGTTTGTCTCCATCTTCGGCTTTGCTTTCTTCCCCTCCTGGAGGCAAAATGACCACCAAGACCTCCGGAGGCTTACAGCCTCAACAGAAAAGGACATTCCCTTTCCCAGTAATTTTGACACAAAGTCCCAGAATGGGTTTCATTGGGTTGACTTGGGTTATAATACAATTCTGAGCCAGCCTCTGAAACTATCTGGCTTCACCTTCTTGGCTGGGGTTGTGGCCCCCCCGCAAGGAAACAGCAATGCTGTCATGAGCGTTTGGGGGCTTGGGTGCTGTGCAGGGCAGCATCCCACATCCTGTGTTGTCAAGGATCAGCTGGGAGAGGTGAGCTCAATGCCCTGAAGCTATTGCTGTAAGGAGATAGCAATAATAGTGATTATTATGATGATATCACTTTTACCATTTCCATGTTACACATTGCTCGCAGGGAAGCTGGTCTTTGCTTTGTGTTGGTTTTATGCCCACTGGACACTCTCCAAACAGTGGCCAACATTCTACAACTTGTTTTGGGGAGAATGGGAAGAGTAACAGAGTCTATGCAGCCCCAAATGCTTTGTCATCCCAGGTTTTTATACTGCAAGGAATTTCATTAGATGTAGAGCTTTGACGATATTTTCCTTCAGTATTCCAAGTCTGCTCAGGGTGTCTGTTAAAGCATCATATATGTTATGGTTGGCAGCTCCACGTCTTGGAAAATTCTCACCAGGTTGGAATGTTCCTGTCTTTCCCAAAGGGCCTAGCACGGGTTTAGCTGTAGTGTGCCTGAAGCACGTAGGTTTGGGGATGCAGGATTCCGCAATAGCTTGACATCTGGGAACCCCCAGACCTTAGCATGTGAATGTGCACATACCTGCTTCTATTGTCACCCCCTGCCCCCTCTTAGGCTCAGAATGATAACCCCTTCCACTCTTGGGGTTTAATGGTATGAGCCAAGCTGGCCCAGGCCCTCACCCTAGTACTCCTGCTCCCAATTTACACAAAGCCCAGAACTTTCTAAGCCTTCCTGTTCTTTTCTAGGGAAAGAAGCACATTTCAAACTTTTGGGGAAGAAGTGTGTCCCATAGATCGTTCGGTAAGGAAAGCAAATCTCAACTACTTTGCCCCAACTCTGACACGGCCCTGTGGGGTGGGGAGAGCAGAGAATGTGGGTCCAGAAGAAGCATCTCACGAGAGGGCGTGTCAGACAGGGGAGTCCGTGGTTTCAGGGACCATGCAAGCCCCCAAATCTCTATGTAGGGTCACCCACTGCCTTCCTCACCGCTCAGTTCTTCATGACAGGGATTCAGGAGGCCTGGGAGAACCAATGTTGCCCCTTAAAGTATCTGCTCTGGGCATCAGCTCCATCTGCCCCTGGAGAGGACGACTTTTTCTCTCCTCCTGCCTGTGGGTGTGGCGGGGTCACATGGGATGGTTGTGGAAGCCTTTGCAAACATAAAGCACTGTATGTAGATTGACGTGGATTACCACAAAAAGAGCAATCATTCCCCCCCAGCCCCTGCTAGAGTTGGTTGTACTTCCCCATTTTTAGGGGGGAAATCCAAGACTTGCTCATGGTAAGGTGGCTGTAAGTGGTCGCACATCCCAGCATACCTGGTCTGCAGGCTCTGGTGGTCCCCCTCTAGTGACTTTGGAGGGCCTCAGGGCAGTCCGAGATAGCCTGCCTCTTTGTGAGCTTCGGGAGCTGAGGCTCCTGTCCCTGCACCGGCCCCTGGATGCCCTGTCTTAACCTTGCTCCCTCTGAACATGGATTTATTATTTCAGAGAGTACCTTGACTCACATCACTAATGCAGCATCACATTCAATTCTTTTTTTTCTGCCTCTTGTTCAGATGTGTCCTGTCCCCAGCTCTGTTCACCGAGAGCCCACCTGCTGTGAGTGCCAGGCCAAATTTGAGGGCCGCCTGCCTGTGCCCAGGGCCGAGGCACTGCTGCCTTACTGGGTCCCTCTGTCCTTGAGACCCCAAAAGCAGGTAGGTGACTTGAATCAGGGGTTCAGATATATGGAGATACGATTGGCATATGATAAATGGCACATATGTAAAATGTAGTGTTTGATAAATCGTGACATATGCACACACCTGTGAAACCACCACAGTTGTGACAATGTACAGTCATCTCTAGGCATTCAAAGGGGATTGGTTCCAGGACCCCTGTGGATATCAAAATCCAGGGTGCTCAAGTCTCTTGTATAAAATGGAGTAGTGCAGTACATGTACGCAACCCTAAAAGGTTTCCTTGTGCCCTTTTGAAATTCCACTCAACCCTCTCTGCCCCGCGGTCCTCAGGCGACCGTGGATCTTTTTCTGTCACTATAGATTCATTTGCATTTCCTTGAATATTATATAAATGGAAGGCAGCTATGCTCACCACTGTCCACCAACTCACACTATATAAATGGAATCATCTAGTATGTACTCTTTTTGTCTGGCTTCTTTTACTCAGCATGATTATTTTTCATATTCGTCCATGTGGTTGTGTGCATTGATAGTTCTTTCCTTTTTACTGCTGAGTAGCGTATCATTATATGGATAGACCACAATTTATCCATTCATCCAGTGAAGGATGTGTGGATCATTTCCAGCTTTTTCTATTTTGTCCAACAAATAAAGCTGCTGTGAACATTTGTGTACAAGTCTTTGTGTGAACATGCCTTCATTTTTCTTGGGCAAGTATGTAGGAAAAGCATTGCTGCATCGTATGGTAGGTATCTGTTTAACTTTTTAAGAAACTGTCAACTGTTTTCCAAAGTGGTTGTACCATTTCACAGTCTCTCCAACAATTTATAAAGTTCCAGTTCCTTCACATGTTCACTAACACTTGGTTTGGTCAGTCTTTTAAATTTTGGCCATCTTAAAAGGTGTGTATCTCATCGTGTGTGTGTGTTTTTTTTTTTGGCCGCACAGCTTGCGGGGTCTCAGTTCCCCAAGCAGGGATTGAGCCCATACCCTTGGCAGTGAAAACGTGGAGTCCCAACCACTGGACCACCAGAGAATTCCCTCTCATTGAGGTTTTAACTTGTATTTCCACAATGACTCATGATGTTGAGCATCTCATCATATATTTTTGCCACCTGCATATCTTACTTGATTTATGTCTTTTTTTTGCCCCTTTAAAAAAATTGGGTTGCTTTTTTTAGCTTAGTGAGTTTTGAGAGTTTTTTATATATCCGAATACAAGTTCTTTACCAGATATTTAATTTGCAAGTGTTTTTTCCACGTCTTTGGCTTGTGTTAATTCTCTTATCACTATCTTTCAAACGGCAGAAGTTTTAAATTTTGATGAAGTCCAATTTATCAATTTAATCTTTTCTGGGTCTTGGTTAGGCGTGCCTGTCCCCAGCACAACAATGGATCATGCTTTCTATGCATTTCTAAGAACCTTTGCCAACCCAAGGTCAGAAAGGTTTCTTCTATGCTTTCTTCTGGAATTTTTTATAGTTTACTGTTTATATTTAGGTCTGTGGTCCATTTTAAGTCAGTTTTTGTATATGGCATGAGGTATGGACTGAAGTTCATTTTTTGCACATGGATGTCCAGTTGTTCTAATACCACATATTATAAAGCTCATCCTTTCTCCGCTGACTTGCCTTTACACTTTTGTCAAAAACCAATTGTCCATATACACGTGGGTCTGTTTCTGTTGTGGTATTCTGTTTGCTGATCTGATTGTCTGTCCTCGTACCAGTACTACACTAACTTGATTACTGTGGCTTTATAATTATAAAAAGTCTGGAAATCAGGTAGTGTTAGCTCTCCAACATTGTTTTTCTTTTTCACAGTTGGTTATTGTAGGCTCTTGGCATTTCCACGTGAATTTTAGAATCAGTTTGTCAATTTTTTACAAAAATGTCCTACTGGGATTTTGATTGGGATTGTGTGTAGATCAATTTGAAGAAATTGTCTTCTTAGCCATATTGAGTCTTCTGATCCATGAACATGGTAATTTCTATATTTATTTAGGTTTCTTTAATATTTCTCAGCAGTGTTCTGCAGTTCTTAGTGTACAGGTCTTGCACATCTTTTGTCAGTTTTATTTATAAGTATTTCATATTTTTGATGACATTGTTCTTAAAAGTCAGTTTATGTTTGCTCATTGCTGATATTTAGAAATACCTTTTATTTTTATATTTTGATCTTGTATCCCACAATATTGTTAAACTCATTCTGGTAGCTGTTTTTATAGATTCCATCAGAATTTCTGCATGGATGATTATGTTATCTCCAGGTTGAGATGGTTTTATTTCTTCCTTTCCAATCTGTATGCCTTTTATTTATTTTTCTTGTCTGATACACGGATAGAACTTCTAGTAAACTATTGAAGTGGAGCGGGGAAGACAGACATCCTTTTTTTCCCCTGATCTTAGAGGATATGTTTGAGTTTTCACCATTAAGTATGATGTTAGCTGTAAGTTTGGATGCCCTTTATCAAGCTGAGGAAGTTCCCTTCTATTGCTAGTTTGCTGAGAGCTTTTATCAGAAATGAATGTTGGATTTTTCCTGTGTCTATTGAAATCATTTTATAGTTTTTCTTTTATGGTTTGTTAATGTGATGAATTATACTGATTGGTTTTCAAAAGTTAAACCAACCTTTCAAACCCATTTAATTATGATATATTAATCCTGGCATCGTAGAATCAGTTGGGAAGTATTCTTTCATTTTCAGGAAGACTTTGTGTAGAACTGGTATTATTTCTTCATTGAGTGTTTGGTAGAATTTGCTGGTGAAGCCATGTGGGCCTATAGCTTCCTTTGTGGGAAGGTTTTCAACTACAAATGTAATTTCTTTCATAGATACAGAGCTCTTTAGTTTATCTATTTCTTCATGAGTGAGCTTTAGTAGTTTATACCTTTCAAGGACTTTGTCCATTATATCAGTGTTTTTGAATTTATTGGCATAATGTTGTTCATAATATTTCCTTATTGCCCTTTTAATATCAGTAGACTCTGTAGTGATTGTAGAATGTGGAATCTCTCGTTTCTTGTTTTTTAATAGACTCTCAAAGGGGTCAGTGTATCAAGATGACTAAGTCATATTGTTCTAGGCAGAGGTGATAGCCTCAGTCCCTCCTGTTGGTCATTGTATCATTTGAAAGTTGAGCAGAGTAAGTATTATCATCTCCCTTTAGCAGATGGGCAAACTGAGGTCCAGAGAGGGACGGAGGCTTGTCCAAGATCACACAGTCAGTCCATAGCAGATCAGGGATTAGAATCTAGGTCTCTAGCTCTGATTCCAGCACTGTTCCCACTGAGTTTTGTTGCTGGGTGTCAGGGGTAAGGGTGGAAGGAATATAGAAGTCAAGGTGCCCAGCACATCTCACCAGGGTGACTGCCCAGCCTCCCAGCTGGTCTCCTTGCCTACATCCTTTCTAACTCTTGACTGTCCATTTTCTGATCTATAGCTGGTGAGCTTTCAAAACCATATATCTGGTCCTGTCACTCCCCCGTGGAGACCCATTTCCCTCAGAATGTGGACCAAACTCCCTGACACAACTCTTGGGGTCCTTCTTGACCTTGCCCCTGCCTGGATATCCAGTCCCCTTTCTGCTTGCTCCTCAGGCTCCTGTTCCATCAGAAGGGAAGTGTTAGGTGCAAGAAACAGAAAACTGACCCACAGTGGGTTCAACCAGGGTCTTTGGTAGAGAGAGGATTCTTCTAGGATTGGTTTTTTGGCTTTATGATGTCTTCAGGGACCCAGATTCTCTTCATCCTTCCACTCAGAGTGTTTGTGCTGTCACTTCTAGTGTTTTTAGATGGTGGCCACGTGTCTGTTTTACACCATGTTACACATGGCAGAAAGTGAATCTTTTGGAGTCTTCCAAAGGCTTACTCTCCCACTCTCTTTTTCTTCTCAGGTATAAAACATTCTCAGAAACCCCGGTTGACTCCCCCCCACCCCCCAACCAAGACTCTTTGCTGGCAGAGTGGGACTGGCTGAACCCTGGGGCCTGGCCGCTTTGCCCCATGAGCAAAATTGGTTTCTTCTTAATTTATTTATATTTTATTCATTTATTTTTGGCTGCATTGGGTCTTTGTTGCTGTGCATGGGCTTTCCCTAGTTGCGGCGAGCGGGGGCTACTCTTCGTTGCGGTGCGCGGGCTTCTCATTGTTGCAGAGCACGGGCTCTAGGTGCGCCAGCTTCAGTAGTTGTGGCACGTGGGCTCAGTAGTTGTGGCGCACAGGCTCAGTAGTTGTGGCACACAGGCTTAGTTTCTCCACAGCATGTGGGATCTTCCCAGACCGGGGCTCAAACCCGTGTCCCCTGCATTGGCAGGCGGATTCTCAACCACTGCGCCACCAGGGAAGCCCCCGCTCCACCTTTAAAAAAATGTAAATGGTAGCATACAGTGCTGCATTTCCCACTTAATATCGTGTCTCTATGCTCATTCTGTGTCAGGACAGACAGGTCTGCCTCATTCTTTCCAAAGGCCACCCATTCCCTCTGTTCCCACGTCCATTATTTATTGTCCCTTATTATAGGCATTCAGGCTATTTGGTCACTACAGCCAGTGCTGTACTGAGTGTTCTTGAGCAAATGCACATGTGTCCTCCTGGGATACAGTCCTAGGAGTGCAATTGCTGGACCAAAGACTGTCCATTTTAGACTCTGACCAATGTTGTCAAGATTCTGGCAGAGCCCTCTCTCTAGCCGAGAATGCTGAGGCTCAGAGAGGCTAAACGTTGTGCCCAAGGGTTGTTCCTGGAGGCCGCCAGGCTCAGGACAGAGCCAGGCCTCCCGACTCCCACCCATGTGTCCCGCCACAGTACCACGCAGATGCCCCACTGCAGAGGTGCAGGTGGTGGGTCGTGAGGGTGCCGGCCACTCCTGGGAATATCATGGAGTGGGGACCTGCTCCCTCAGCTGGGCTGTTGGGGTGTGCTGTGGGCGGGGCATAGGAGAGGCGCTGTCCAGGGCCCTGTCCCCGAGGCTGAGGTTGTCTGGGGCGTGGCTCCACCCTGCTTTGGACCTTCTCTTCCCTTCCTCTGTTAGATCCAAAAGATGGTCCGGTTTTATGGCCCCAAAACCACCAAGGCTTGCCTCTGCCCATGCCACCACTTTGGGGGCCGCCTCCCGATGCCTAGGGATCAGGCCGTGATGCCCTACTGGGTGCCCCAGGTCCTGAGGTCTCACAAGAAGGTAAGAGGGAGGCTCGCATGGCAGCAAGGCCTGAAAGTGAGGGGCGGGCTAAAGAGGGACCCAGAGATGAGGGGGAAGGGTGCTGGGTTCTTTCCCCACAGTGGCCTCCATTGATGTCTGGGGGCCTTCTGGAAGCCGTGGCCCAGGGCAGCAGAGTGCAGGAGGCAAGTGGTACTCAGGGCAGGCCCAGGTCAGGTGTCCTGGTGGTGTTGGGAAGGGTGGGGTGCACTGCTTTCTGATGAGGGTGCCCACTGCTGCTGTCACCTTTCCAGCCATCTCTTCTGTCCCCTTCTCCTCTCCTGCCTTCTCCTCCCTCTTCCCTCTTCTTCTCCACCTCCCTCACCTCCCTCCCTCTTCCTTCCCACCCCTCCTCCCTCTCCTTGCCTCCTCTCTCCCTCAGCTCTCTCTGCCTGTCTGAGCATTCTGCACTTGTAGCCCCAGCCTGGCAGGCCTGGAGGGAGGGTGCTGGGGAAGGACCACTGCTCGAGTGTCTGTCCTTGCTCTTTGGCTCTGTCTGGTACCTTCACAGCTCTGGGTTCCAGGTCAGCAACTGTGGTGGGAGATGGTCAGCCAGGTCCAGCCCAACTCAGCTCCAGGGCCACTTCTCTCCCTTGCTTTCTGAGTGTCCTGGAGTTAGAGGCTTCCTTCTGCCTTCACCCACATTCCAGCTGCTGGTTTTCTGTCATCAAGTAGCATACTGCCCCCAGAATTAAGACCCAGAGGCTTTTTAAAAGGAGAACACAGCTTGCATTCTGAGCTGGCCATGGACCCCTTCCAGGGGGTTTCCAGGCCAAATCACTGGGACCCCTTCTTGGTGGATCACTGGGGCTGACACGCTTGCCCACATCCTTATCTTTTATCTTAGGTGGTGAAAAGGCAGCAGAGTTTTAAAGGCATCCCAGGTAACTCATTGCTCACGTGTCTCATCCCTTCCCTGTCCCCAAGGAAGGCGGGGGTCTCATGAACATCATGATGGGGTGGGGGAAACTTCTGTCATCCCAGATGGGTGTAACACAGAGAAGACCACAGACTGGCGCACACACCACTTCTCCCACCCCTACCCTCACCAGGTATCACTAATCATCCCCCATGTTTTCTCAATGAACCCAGAGAAGACTCAGACTCTACCAGTTATCAACGTTGGCTCTCAGGATGAAACCAGTTTGCATCCTGGGGTTAGGTGGTATCTGAAGTGTTTTTTAAGCTCTAATCTTCTATAATTCATGATATGGTATGTGTTGTATATAAATATGTATTTATGACATAGTATATATGTTTGTTGATGTATTCCTACTTTCATATATTCATGACACATTATATGTTCATGGAACCACATTTATGCATATAGTCATCATACAGTATATTCATACATTCATATGTTCATGACAGGCATAGCACATACTCGCATGTTCATATGTTCACAGTGCAGTGCGTAGTCATGACAAGGTGTGTTCGCATATCCATATATCTGTGGCCTGATGTATGCATGTACTCACGTGCTCAGTCATGGTGCACCAGGAGGTAGTGTCTCCACCCGCACCTTTAATTTCTTTGTCTCTAAAATGAGTGGAGGTGCTTTCCCTTGCAGATGGCCGACACGTCTGCTTTCTCTGCATTGCCTGTGAGCAAAGGAGTGGACGTTTTGTTGGCTCAGATCACACTCTCCCCTTTTCGTGCTGGGGCCAGAGGGCATAGTGAGTCCCCTTGATGGACTCTGTGAAGGAGGGACTGGACGGGCACCGAGAGGTTGGATGTCTGACATGGGGTTCCTGTGATGTGCAGGTGATTTGAGAGGCCCGCCCAGAGGCACTCAGCTAAGGGGGAGAGTGCTTGGGAAACAAGCAGCCAATACCCCACACGCCTACCTCTTCATGCAGAAGATACCTAACTTTTTCCTGACTTTAAAAGTAGCACAGTTAGGAGGAGCACGAATTGTCACAGCCTTTGGCAGGAGGTTTGGAGGTATCTATCAAATTTTATAATGTGCACAATCTTTAATCCAACAAGCCCACATCTGGGTAATACATGTAGACACTCCACGCACGTCTGTCTGCAGCAGTGATTTCCTTGGCACAAAACTGGAAGCAACTTAAGTGTCTCTCAGTGGGAGGATGGACATGAATGGGGGTGCCTTTGAAATGTGGCACCAGCTGCCTAGAGTTCGCAGCTGTTAAGGACGATGGAATGGACTCCCACACACATTGCAGTGTAGGAAAAGAAGTCATTGTAGCCCAGGCAATAGGACTCCATTAATGTCAGTTTTAAAAATGAAAGCTCTGTTTGTGCGTAGGTGAAGGTTGGTGTCATTTGTCTCAGCTGACAGTCACAGGTAACCCCTGTGGGTGGGGAAGGGGGCAGGTCAGGCCCAGCAAAGAGAGGCTCTTGGTAGGGTGCGTGATGAGCAAAACAGGGAGCAATACGTTGCCTCAAGCTTCAGGTGGAAGAGCCAGAAATCACTTTATCAAAAACAAAAAACAAAAACGAAGAAACAGAAAACAGGCAGTAGAACGAGAACCACCTGAGAAACTGCTCTTCTCACCCTATAATCACTGATTTATGGGCTTATTTTTATTGGTTGTTTTTGGCTTTGAACACGCTGCACCTTTAAGAAAGTCTAAAAGTTCAGTCAGTTTATTGTTGAATCATGCATCCACTGATACGTTGTTAAAAACCAGTATTAATTTTTACTCCAACCATTGTTTTATAGTTCAGGTGATTTATGTTAATGTTTCAAGCCTCAAACCCATTCAAGCCAGAAGGTGTCCACAGGACAGGAGTGAGAGTGCGAGTCTCACTGCTGCCAGGAGGATAGGGATCCTTCTCTCCTTGAGCTGAGCTTTGTACAGAGTGACTTAAAAATATGGGATGGTTCCCTTGGCCTCAAATCCAGCTGATTTCCATTTTAAAGAGAAAATCAGTGTTTCTGATCTTGTTTTCTCCTTGTAAATAGAGGGCTCATGTGCTTTTCTTCTTTATGCTTTTGTGGTAGAATTTTGTGTAAGGAAAATATACTTTATATTGAGCGCATTTTATATTAGAATAATTAGAGTATACATTTTATAGTAGTAGCATATTAATAGTGTAATAAAGTAAATAAGAGATATAACATCAAGAGGGTCACATGTGACAAAAGCAGGTCTTGAAAAAGCTAAAGAGCATCAAGGAGATGGAGATGTTTGAATTCTGTTTGTGGATGTGGTGGTTGTTAACTTCTTATTATGGGAAATTTCAAATACTCCGCTAAAGCTCAAGTTCCCGTCACTCATCTCTAGCCATGATCAGCTCCTGGTAGATCTGGTTTCATCTGTGCTTCACCCACTCCATCCCCACCTCCAAAAAAAAAAAAAAAATGAAAAAGATTAATGTGGAGCATATCCCAGCTAACTACCATATCATTTCATTCATAAATATTTCAGTAGGCAGCTCTAAAAGATAAAGACTCAGAAAACACAGCCACGAGGCCCCACAATCATCCTAGAAACAAACAAACAAACAGCAGTGCTCTCTTCATCTCAGTGGGCGCCAGGTCAGCGCCCACACCCCTGGGCTATGACCTGCCTTGTTGGGACATCTGGTTTCCTTGCCCTGGGTTCCAGAGGGCTCTCTCATGGGTGCCGACTTGGGAGCATACTGTCCCCACACCCCGCCGAGGCCTGACTCGCTTTCTCTGCCTAGAAGTCCCCCTGGACGTGCGCTCTGGGTACAACCGCTGGCGAATCTGTGACGGGGAAGGGTGCCGTCTCCTCAAGTGGCAGCAACTCCAGGCCCTTCACCAGGCTGAGCCAGTGTCCCCGGGGCAGCCAGCAAGCCTCCAGGCCTCCCTCCTGCCCCTCAGTCTCAGCCTCCTGACCCTCCTCCAGGCCCTATTGAGTGTCATCGTGGCCATCTGGTGAGCAAGTGCGGGTGGGGCAGTGGTGGCCTTGGGCTCATCTCACTCCCAGGGTTTAGTTGAGTTGAGGACATGGGAGAACTTGGTTGTTGCTCAGCAGAGGGTGAGAGATGAGCATGGCCATGATTACTGTTACGTTGTTACCATTGTCTGGACTCTTGCTCACACCTGACACAGGTATCTTCTTCCAGAAAATGCAAGGGAAGAGCAATCCAGATACGCCAGGGCCAGGGCCGATGGTGGGGAGGTGGGGCATCTTGGGACCACCCACCTTTCTTTCCTCACCTCTTCCCTGTTCCCAAGTTCCCAAATTCCCCTGCCCCCAAAAGACCATTGGTTCCAGTTTCTGCAGATTTCTGTTGTGTTGGGGTTGGAAGTGGATTTTAAGCCAGCTCGACCAGCCAGCCTTCTGAGGTCTGAGCACACCGCATCCTCGGGGGGACCTGCTGCCTCTCCCCCAGCCCAGCCCCAACCATCAAGGCTCCTTATTGAAAAGCCCTTTCTCCGGCCTCGGACCCACTGTCCTTGCCCAGGCCTGTGTTTCTCAGCTGGAACCCCACTCAGTCCCCCACCACCACCCAGGAAGCCTCCAGGGCGACTTCAGTTTCAAGACAGGGTGTCCCCTTACCTGGTTGTTTGCTTTAGTTTTCTGGGAAAAAGCTCTCCTCCTCCTCCTCCTCCTCTAAACTCCGCTGACCCAGTTTACCCATCTCCCCAACCATTACCCCCATCCACCCCCTTCTTCCTGTTTCTTTTATCACACCTATATGTAAATACGTGCAAACATACACACACAAATATGTAAATATGCAAATACATATCAACATGTAAATGTGCACAATTAGAATTTACATATATTGACTTGTTTGCTTTTTGTCTGTCTCCTCCACACAGTTGTAAGGGGAATGTTCTAGAAAATGTCCAGTATCTGAAAACAGTTTCAGATGTCTTCTGCCCAGTTTTCTAGTTGTTCAGACGGGAAGGTAGCCCTGTCTTGGTCCCACCATCTTTGTCTGGAAGTGGAAGTTCCTCTCCCAGCATCCTGCTTGTCCACTCTCCTAGTATTGGGCACTCCCTGCGGTCACATGTGATGCTGTGATGCACATCTGCATACAAGCGCCTACATGGACGTGGGTTGCAACTTCTCTAGGGCGAGTGCCCCCAGGAAGGGGCCGGGCGGGGGTCTGTCAGCTTTGCGTGATCTGTGAACCTTAGTGGGGCAGCATTGTGAGATTTCCTTCATTTTTTTTTTTTTTTTTTTTAAGTTTCATCTTTCTGTCTGTGTTTGCCATCTCAATGTCAAATTTAGTTGGACTCCCTGGTTCCCACTCTGGGAAGAGCAAAGAAAGAAACTTGTCTGTAGATGGTCTGTGTTAAGTAGTTGGTCCAGGTGGGCCAAAGGAAAATTGCTAATGCTTTTATAAGAGGTGTTTGCTTCTGAGCCAGGATCTTAGGGCAGAGGTCAGGCACCAATCACCTGTTTAGGTGAAATACCTTACCTGCCTGAGGTGTACATGGGGTGCCCTGTGAGATCCCCCAAAGCACACGCCCAGCTTATCTCAGGAGAAGCTGCTGGCCCATCTGCTGGCCTGGCAGAGACCTGCTAGAACTTCAGAGGCCTCAGGAGATCAGGTGAGCTCTGAACTGCCCGACAGGGAGCCCTGAAGAGTAGTGATGAGTCAAGCACTTGCCTTCTTGGCTGGACTTGCTGTAGCCTTCGTTTTATTTCATTCCTTCCACAGTTCTGCAAAGCTGGGATTCTCCTTGGAATTCCAGAAGGGGAGTGTGGGCTCTGGGGGTTGAGTGCGTCGCCTCAGGTCCCACAGCTGGAAAGTGAGCCAGCCAAGGCTGCACCCTGTTTTCTGCCTGGGCTCCTCAGGGACCAAGTGTACATCCTGCTCTGTGGTGGGGTTTCCTTCACCCTCCACCGCTCGGAGGTTCCCTGAACAGGCCCTGCAAGGGCAGTGTGGTTTCAGTTTGGGGGGCAGTTCCTAGTAATTGCCTTTCTCTTTGCTTTCTAGCCAGTTTTTTTGGGTTTGAAGTTGGAATCAACAGCTACTGTCAAGAACATCAACACAAATGTCAGTCATACTCAAGGTCTTTAACGAAAGCCATCACATCAGGAAGAGTCTGTAATAGCCACTGTTTTCTCAGATCGTATAATTCACACCCAAGAGTCAATCCAAATTATTTATCATGAGGAGATTCTTAGTTGTAGTGGAGTTGTGTGAATGCGGGTGGGATTCCATTATGAATACGGTCAATAAATGTTATTTGTGAAACTCTTAAAGTGGCTACTTTTAAAATGATAACCTCTGATTTTCCTTTGTGAAGGTGGGACTTGTTCTTCACCTCTGTGTCCCTGTGGGAGGGGGGCCATCTCTGGGTCTCTCTTCCCTTTGCAAGGACAGCAGATCCGCTGGACGAGGATCCTGAAATGGTTTTAGCACCTGTTTCATGTGGGTCTCACTTAAGTAACATAAAATTGCGTGTAATTTGAATGTTTAAAAACAAATATCATTCACATACCATAAAATGCATCTTTTTACTGTGTATGATTTAGTGGTTTTTGCTATATTTACAAGGTTGTGCAGTCATCACTCCTATCTAATTCCTGAGCTTTTTCGCCCCCAGAAGAAACCCTATACCTATTAAGCACTCACTCCCCCTTCCCTTCTCTCCCCACCCCTGGAAACCACTAACCTACTTTCTCACTTTTCCGACTCTGGACATTCATATAAATGGAATCATATAATATGTGTCCTTTGTGTCTGGCTTTTTTTTGTTTGGCATAATATTTTCAAGGCTCACCCACATTGTAGCATGTGTCAGTGCTTCATCATTCCTTTTTGTTTTTGGCTGCGTTGCGGCATGTGGGATCTTAGTTTCCTGACCAGGGATTGAATCAATGCCCCCTGCAGTGGAAGTGCAGAGTTTTAACCACTGGACCACCCAGGAAGTCGGCTTCATTCCTTTTTATGGCTGAATAATATTGTATTGTAGGGACATGCCACATCTTGTTTATCCATTCATCAGTTGGTGGACATTGTTTTGTTTCTACTTTTTTGGCTATTATGAATAATGCTGCTGTGAACATTTATTTACAAATTTTTGTGTCGACATGTTTTCATTCCCCTCGGGTATGTACCTAGGAGTGCTGAGCCATAGGTAACTCTCTTCAATGTTTTGAAGAGCTGCCTCAATTTTCCACGGTGGAAAACTGTACACCATTTTGTATTTCATATTCCCACCAGCAAGGTATGAGCTTTCTGATTTCTCTGTGTCCTTGTCAACACTTGTTATTATACGTTGTTTTGATTTTAGCCATCCTTGTGGGTGTGAAATGGTATCTCGTGATTTTGATTTGCATTTCCCTAATGACTAATGACACTGAACGTATTTTCATGTGCTTATTGGCCATTTGTATAGCTTCTTTGGAGAAATGTCTGTTCAAACCAATTGCATATATTTTGATTGGTTATCTGTTTCTTTGTGTCACTGTTGAGTTTGTGCTCTGTATATATTCTGGATACTAGATCTTTATCAGATAGATCTTCTGCAAATATTTTCTCCTCTTCTGCGGGTTGCCTTTTCACTTGCTTGATGATATCCTTTGAAGTACAAAAGGTTTTAATTTTGGTGAAATCCAATTTTCAATTATTTCTTAGGTTGCTTGTGCTTTAGGATATATGGTCATATCTAAGAAATCATTGCCTAATCCAAGGTCACAAAGATTTACTCATGTTTTCTCCCTAAAGATTTATAGTTTAGCTCTGACATTTAGGTCTTTGATGTATTTTGAGTTAATTTTTGTATATGGTGTGAGGGTAGGGGTTGGGGTTCATTCTCTTGCATGTGGATATCCCGTGGTCCCATATAACATTCCTGAAGTGGTATTATAGAAATAGAGAACAGATTAGTGGTTACCAGGGATTCAGGAGAGGGTGAGGTGGGAGGGATGTGGGTGTGACTATACAAGAGCAACATGAAGCATCCTCGAGGTGAAAGAAATATCCTCTCTCTTGACTTTATCAATGTTCTGCTGTGAAATTGTATTATAGTTTTGCAAGACTATAACTGGGGCAAACTGGAAAGGGTAACATGGGATCTCTCTTTCATGTAAATCTACAAATATCTCAAAATAAAAGTTTCATTTAAAAAGCAGTACAGTTTGCTTTGGAAAATTTTGAGAATAGAGAAATGTGTGATATACAGATTTTAAAAGTACTAAATTATGTACTTTTATTCCTGGGTCCTCATTTAATTCTTACAATTCTCACATTTAATTCTTGGAAGCTGAGATAATTATTGTTATCCTGTTTTTGAAAAAGGGGAAACTGTTGCCCCAGAGAGGGTCTTTTGTGGCTGCACAGGACCACACATGGCCACATGGGGTCACATGGGACTACAAGGGATCACACAAGACCACACAGAACCAGGATCTGTTCCATAACCCTGTTTCTTTTAAATGCTGATACCTTCCTAGCCTGTATCTCAGCTTCACTATTGCTGGAAGTTTTCCAGATAACAATTCTTTCCAAAATGCATTCCATGGAACATTCACTATGTTTGGTGCTCTTAGAGGGTTCCATTGTCAAATACGTTTGGGAGTGTGTACTGTAGATGTGTGTCTGAAGAGAGCTGTGCACACAGGGCATTGCCATGAGTGCTGGTTGTGTGGTGACTCTTGTCTGCTATTTCTGTGACACAGGTGTATTGGTGTTTCTCAGAGTGCCTCTATGATGCGACCCTACCACACAGCAGTAAAAGGGCCTCCCTTCCCCATACCTGCACCGGGCATTCCTCCTCTTTTGAATCTCTGCCAGCCTGAGAGGTAAAGCATGCTGTTGCTGTGTCATTTTAATTGGCATTGTTTAATTGAGGCATGAGCAGCTCCTCACAAGTTTGCTCGTGTTTGCACTGCCTCTGCTGGAAGTGGGCTGTCCATAGCCTTCATCATCCCATGTGGTTCCAGCTGAGGACAACTGACAATGCCAGTCAACATACTAAAAACAAAACAAAACAAGACAAAAGAGCGAGGCATCTTTAACTGGAATGTCCTTGGACTTTCAGCAGTAGTGGGGGCTGAGGTCATGGCCAAGGGCGTGTGTGAAGCATGGAGAGTTAGCCAGGCATAAAACTCAGCACATGCCGACTTGTGTGGGTCCCTGAGTCACTAACATTTATGAGCTGGGATGGCAATGCCCAAACCCTCATGGGCCTCCAGTTGTCATCAGTGGACAAAATTTGGGACCAAGATGTGCCATTTCATAGACATCGCTTTCTTCTCAAGCAGGTCTGACTCTACAGAAAGTGAAAGACAGTAAAATATATGTAAGCAAAGAGACAGTCAGGTGGTGACGGTGCTAGGAAGAAAGGCGAAGCAGAAAAAGGATGCGTGGTGATTGGGTTGGGGGCCTCTGTGAAGAGGAGACCCTGGGCAGAGGATTGAATAGGGCCAGTGTGGGGACAGAGTGCCAGACAGAGGCGTGGCAGGTGCGAAGGCTCTGAGGGTGGACACGCAGGGAGTGTGAAGAAGTTCAGGAGCCCAGTGTGGCTAGAGTGGAGAATGAAGTGGACTGTGGTCAGGAATGGAGGTCTGGAGGTCAGCTCAGGTCCAGTCCCGAGGCCTTGGCATCATGGGAGGGACTTAGGGTTTATTCTGACTTGGGAAAACCCTTTGGAAGCTCCTGGACTGAGTGGCATCAGGCTGGATTCTAACTTGCTCCCTCTGGTGGCCATGCTGAGAACTGGCTGAGGAGAGGTGGCCTCGCGACCTGGATAGTGGGAATGAGCCTGAGAAACTGGTGGATTGGCTGGGGTGGGAGAGCAGGGAGGAAGGAGTGGGAGTAGTGGGCACTGCAGAGGAGCTACGTGGAGGTGCTGGCGTGGCTGTTAGAACCTAGTCTGCGTGGAAGGGTGAGGTCTGGGCTAGTGGTGTAAATCCGAGTTACCAGCTGGCTTGTTTTGGAGCCCTGGGGCTGGATGCAATCACCTGGGGAGTGGGTGTGGATGTGGGTGGGGAGGATGGAGACTGAAGCAGAAGGAGGGCTGGCTGCAGTGGGTCGTGCCACCTGCACGTTCCAGGTCATCCAGGGCACCAGCAAACGGGATGTTCTCTACCACTGGGATTTTTGCATGGCAGAAAGTTGAGAATACACACCATGCAGAAAGACTGTGATCTGGTCACTAAAACGATACTTAGGTATTCCTACATGATTGAACATGTGCTATAGCAATAAAAATGGGTTCTGGTGTCATTACCACGCCTCCCCCCGCCAGCCACCACTTCCTCCCTCTTCTCCTCTCCCATTTCCTCATTTCCTCTCCTTCCTTCGCCTGTACCCCTCTTACCCACCTTTTTACTCCCCCCTCCCCCGAGTCTTGTCTCCGGGTCATCTTTCTGCCATCAGTGATCATGTACTAGAGGCTCTCTGCAGCCTAGGACGGCCAGCTTCGGGATCCCACAGTCTGTGTTCTTCTGGTGCAGAACCTTGGAGGACTTCCTCCCAGCCACTCCCACCACTGAGGAGTTGTCAGGATGCTCTGTGGCTGCATAGTCTAAACATACTAAATTCAAACCTAGCCTTTATCTCTCACTAATAATGTGGCCCTGGGCAAGTTTCCTAAGTGTCTGTACCTCAGTTTCCCAGGGGTAAGATGGGTTTACAAATATCTACATCATACAATTTGGGGAAGGATTAGGTAATGTGGTAAGTCTGAAGTGTCTGTGATATGATAAATATTCAACCTGCTGACCTCTCTTCTGCTTCCTGGTCATTTCAAACATGGACGCTGAGCTGGGTGGTCTGGTTTGAATCGTAGTTCTACAGCTTACTGTGTGTTTGGTCTGTGCCTTGGTTTCCTCATTTATAAAATGGATATAACAATAGTTCCTACCTCATAAGGTTGCTGTGGCCGTTAAATGAATTAATAATTATAAAGCAGTTTCAACAGTTCCTGAAAGATAAGTGCCAAGGAATTATTTGTTAAATAAAAACAACTGTCATGATAAAAATGCTCAACAAATGAGGAATAGAAGGAAACTATCTCAACGTAGTAAAATACATATATAAAACTCCCACAGCTAACACCATACTCAGTGGTGAAAGATTGAAAGCTTTTTCTCTAAGATCAGGAGCAAGGCAAGGATGCCCGCTTTCACCACTTTATTCAACATTGTACTGGAAGTGGTAGCCAGAGCAACTAGGCAAGAAAGAGAAATAAAAGCCATTCAAATTGGAAAGGAAGAATTAAAATGATCTCTCTTCACGGATGATTGATCTTATATGTAGGAAATCCTAAAGATTTCACAAAATTGTTAGAATTAATAAATGATTTCAGCAAAGTAGCAGGATGCAAAGTCAATACACAAAAATCACTTGCATTTCTGTACACTAACTGTGAACAATCCCCAAAGGAAAGTAATAAAACAATTCCATTTACAGTACCATCGGGCTTCCCTGGTGGCACAGTGGTTGAGAGTCCGCCTGCCAATGCAGGGGACACGGGTTCGTGCCCCGGTCCGGGAAGATCCCACATGCCGCGGAGCAGCTGGGCCCATGAGCCATGGCCGATGAGTCTGCGCGTCTGGAGCCTGCGCTCCGCAACGGGAGAGGCCACAACAGTGAGAGGCCCGCATACCGAAGAAAAACAAAAACAAAAAAAACCACATAGACTTCTGGGCTTCCCTGGTGGCGCAGTGGTTGAGAGTCCACCTGCCGATGCAGGGGACACGGGTTCGTGCCCCGGTCCGGGAAGATCCCACAT